>NC_001905.3:240000-268986 GCF_000002725.2 Leishmania major strain Friedlin | reverse complement strand
AACCACCACCAGACGCACCGAGGGAGTGAGGGACAGGAAGAGACGCGGATGTACAAAATAAATAAAAAGCGATCCAGGTAGAAACAAAAATAAATGCACAAAACAAGGGCGAAAGAAAGGTATATATAATCGACGGAAAGGGGTGTCTGCAGCCGAGTCACGCAGTAGCCACAGCGATCACGGAAGGCGTGCAAACACACACGACTTGATTTTCGCAAGCACACAATTCGAGACGCGGCGACAACTACAAGAAGAATCTGCAAGAGAGACGCAACCACCACCAGACGCACCGAGGGAGTGAGGGACAGGAAGAGACGCGGATGTACAAAATAAATATAGAGGGAGAGGAGAGAAAGAATGGGAACCGAGGTACCAAACAAGGGCGAAAGAAAGGTATATATAATCGACGGAAAGGGGTGTCTGCAGCCGAGTGACGCAGTAATGACAACGCACACGGAAGGCGTGCAAACACACAAGGATCTATGCCGGTGAAAGAAGAAAGGAGTCGGAAACGAGGTGACAACTACAAGAAGAAAAATCTACAAGAGAGACGCAACCACCACCAGACGCACCGAGGGAGTGAGGGGAGAAGGGGGGCGCGGAGGGGGTGGCAGAGAGCAAGACACTCGCAGAAACACGGAGGACAGATGTCGAGCTTTTTTCCTCCTGAGGGGGTCAAGAGTAACGGGGCGACGGCGGAGGGTGACGGCGTAGGCCGAGCCAGACGAAAGGCGAGGCGAGACTTCACGACGACTCGACAAAATCCGAGACGGCGCAGAGGAGCACCGTTTGGGGGAAAACGATGCAGGGAAAAGAGAGGGGAACTGAAGATGTGCAGTGGGAGAGAGTCTCGCCGAAGGCACGTACACCCGTGCGCTGTTCTCTTCACGTGCGTTTCGTTCGGTTCGTGTGTCTGTCGATGTCTGTGTGTGTGTGTGGGGGGGGGGGGGGGGCGAGTATGTCTGCACAGATGTACAGCTTACTCCGCAGCCACGAAAAGGAAAAGGCAACAACGGTGTACGTAGAGGGAGGCAAGAATGAGAGGCGACTTCGTTGTTCTGACGGCTTGTATGGCGGTATTCTGATTTTTTGTTTTCTTCTGATCTATTCGAAAGCAAAACCAAGCTGCGAAATCGACACACTAACAGGCGCCGAGGGGCTGTGCACAGCGATGCGCGACTTATCGACACAAGCAAGTGTGACAGGAAGTGCGAGGGTGGGGGTGCGGGCGGTCTGCGGGTGCGGGCTCGGGCAGTGTGCCGGTGTGAATGCGAGCGGTGTGCGCTCAAAGGTGCTGCATCTTTAAAACGTGAAAGGGGGGGGGGCTACACCGCCCTCGAGCAGTTGTTGTGAGCAGGCAAGGGAGAGAGGTCGCGAACGGAAAAGGGGAGGAAGAGGCACAGAGATGGAGGATGGCGGACAGGGGGTGAAAAGGGGGGAAGGTTCAGGGAGCGTTTGGCGCCGAGGGTGTAGCCTGTTTCGGTGTATGTGGGGTTACGGCTCGGATGGCGAACTGCTGTCTGCAAGCTGGTTGCGCTGTTATCGGGGCTTATTTACATCATTTCACTTTTGCCGAGCAGACGAGCAAGTTACGAGGAACAGATTTGGAGACTGGGATGGTGATGGCCCGGGGTCGAAAGACCAATACGATAGGTATCGGGCTGCAATGAACACCTGTCGATGATAATGAAGCGAAAACGGTTGGGTAAGAACTAGTTGCATTTGAAAGCGCACAGAGAGTTGTGTGATCAAGAAAGGGAACGAATTCAAAGGAATGAGGGAAGCGCATTAGAGGGAGAGGAGGGGTACACGGATGATGAAAGGGGTGGACCGGAGAAATACACGAGAGAGATGGAAAGAGTCACGAGAGAAAAAGCGAGTGTGAGGGGCGAATGCTCGGTGGGTGGCGGCGATATCTCTTCTGATATGGACTCTGCGCAGCGCGGCAGTTGAAGCTGGCGGAGAAGAGAGCAGAGAGGATAGTGCATGGTTCTGCGTGGTTTCTCATGGGTGGGCACAAAAACACCTGTAATCACTTCCGGAAGTGAGGCCATAAAGCCGGCCTCGCGGACATGCTCGCCGACAAGCTGGTACACACAGAAAAAGAAGCAGAAGGAGGCTTGCCGTACGAGATGCCATGATGGAAAGGCAGTGAAAGTGGCTGCAGTAGGAGTCGCGACTGCAAAGTTGACTGGTGCCCAACGTTCAGCGCAGGGTTGGGGGTGGCGATGCGGGCGCTTTCGCTACGGTACCCCAGACAATTTTTCGCTTAGGAATGACCGCCCCCGGAGCCATGGAAGTGAGGAACCCACCCCTGATCGTTCAACGCCCCATGCGCGAGCTCTTCTGCTTTTGTGCGCCAGCGAAGAAACGAAATTTGAGGGCATCACCCCCTTCAGTGGCACAGCCCCTTGTGCGCGGAAGCTTCTCTTCGGTGGCTCGCGTTTTCCTTCCGCCAACAACCGCCCCCAATCTGGCTGGTCGGAACGAAAAGCGGAGGCAACGCATAATCTCGAAAAGATGGGGAGAGAGGTGCTTTGGACAGGCTGCACCGGCGGTGGTGAGAGACGTGTCGGGCGCCTCGCCCTGCAGGGGTGGGGGGCGGGTCGGGCAGTCTAAACGACTCGCGGGTAATCTGGGGGCGGGGGGCGGCGAAGGCGACCTTTCTGGCGCCGGAGTTTGCAATTCCGTGACGACGCTGTTCTTCTTCGAGACCCGGGAAGCACCGCAGACGCCCGAAGGACTCCCTGTAGCCGCGCTTATGCATCCACAGCGCGGCTTTCGCAAGGTCGCCGGCCCCGTTTGGCGTGGGCGAGGTGGCCCTGGCCAAGGCAGGGCCGGCGAGGGTGCTGGGACGCATCGTGCGCTGTGGCGGTTTTGGGTGGCGGAGCCGCAGCATATCGGGTACGCCATTCTCTCTGAAGATGCCTTGGCGGTGTTGCGAGTGGTGCTTCCATTTGTGTAATCGCAGCGCAGATGGCGAGCGATAGGTGGCGAGGCACTGCTGGCGGTGGGATGGGGGAACCCTGGGGTAAGGTGTGGGCCCAGCGCTGGGGCAGGGCCTGCGGGCATATTTCCCCGCTCAGCGCGCCCCTGTCGCCACGGCACCCAAGCAGAGGCAAGGGCTGGGGGGCGCGAATGGCGCGCATCCATCTCGGTGGCGCGGGGTTCTTCTAGGCTGTGGCAAACCTCGCTGTCCGGGGCCTAAAGGGTCGCGTGCGCCAGCCGGTGGCGTATGCCAACGCTAAAACGCAACACGGGCACCTCCTAGGCGGAGGATACCGCACGGCTGGGGCTGATGACAGAGGGGCCCGCAACGGACAGGGGCGCGCACCAGGGGCTGGCGGTGGCGCCACCGCCAGCCCCTGGGAAGAGGAGGCCAACGCAACGGGAACGCACGCTGTGGCGGCGTTAGTGGGCCGAACACCTGCCACACGCCCCAGGGGATAGGGACACCTCCCAGCGGGGGCCCGCGGGGCGGGGGCGGCTACGGTGCCCGGGGCCCGGATCTGGCGGGCGCATGGGGCGGGATTGGAGGCGGCGGAACGTTTCACAATGACGGAGGTGATTTAGGAGGAGAAACGTGTCTACACAGAGGGGGCATTTCCAGCGGCGAGGGTTTTTAGCGGCTGGGGTAATCGTGGTGCGCGTGGCCTGATCGCAGGATGGGGAACGGGGGGGGCGCCAATGACGGCCGAACAGCGAATGCTTCCAGTCGTGCTGCCCAACATCCAGGGCAGCAAAGGTCTAGGTAGGGATGGCTCTTCCGGAGGCGGAACGGTAAAACCAGGTGAAACGGCTGTCGCGACAGCGGCTGGGGCCGGGAGGCGTTGTTGCGGGTGCGTGTCGACCACGTGCGCGTTGACAGTCGCACGGCCGCGGGCGTGGGGCTGGCGGTGGGGAGGAGTTTTTCCGAACCACCGCCACCCCCGGGGTTGCGGTAAGGGCCCGGGTGCTATCAAAGAGGAGCTGACGCTGGGGGGTGCGATGTGCAGTCTTCAGGTGGCCGCGCAGACTATTTCGGTGAGCAAGCATGTCGGGGTAGACGGGACAGAACGCCGGGACGGTTGCGCTGGCGGCAAATCGAATGAGGCGTTCGTTTCAGGGGGCGGTGTGGGGGCATCCCCCCCGAGACCTCAAGTTTGTGCCGCGGGCACGAATCAGGGGGAGGAGGGGCGGAGGAGAGGGTCGCGGTGACGAGGAGCAGGGCGTGTGTGTCGATGGGTTGGCGGCGGGTCTTTAGTGGCGTCGGAAGGAGGGGGTGCCGGCGTCGGGTCGGCACCGTCGGTGTTGCATATCTTCGCCGCGGTGGATTAGGCGGTGAGGCCATCGGGGGCACCGCGGCGCCCCACATCGAAAGTGTGCCCCTATGCATCCCCCGTGGCGAGCAAGGTGGGAACGCATGGGTGTAAACGGATTCCGCACGCCGAGTAGCTAGCGTTGCGTGGGGGATCTTAAAGCACGGCAGGGTCTTGGACATTCGGGCGTCGGGCGGGGGCGGCGATGTCCGTGGACCAGGCTGGGGCGTCCTGGGGGAGACGAAAGCCCATTTTTGCGAGTTCATCGACGCGGCCGCGGTGAGCAATGTCTGTGTGGCCGAAGATAAACTGGAAGGAAAGTCGCGCCCTGCGCTTGGTGAAGCAAAAAATGGGCCGCCCGATGCACCCGGGTGCGCCGTCCACAGCCGTCGCCGACCAGGTGTCCAGGGCCATCTTAAGAGGGGGCAAGTCTTTGAAAACCGCGGCTACGTTGTATGGGGGTGAAAGGTGGGTGTTTGAAAAGGAGGGGTAAGCCAGCTTCCAAGGCGACGCGTTCCGCCCGGTAGCTGCAAGCCGGCTCTCCGGCTGCCACCGCGGCATGCGCAATGCGTGTGCGATGGTATTCAAGAACGGCTGCCCGCCATACCCGGATCCTTGCTTTACGGCGTCCTCAGTCCAGAATATGTACTCGCGGCTAGCTTCTTGAGGTGTCATCGGCCAATGGACCGCCTAGCGGGGTCAGATGGAAGAAGGGGCGCCCTTTGGGTCGCGGGGTGTCTCATTTCAAACCCGCCCACGGCGGTCTAGAAGGGTGCGGCGGCACCGACGCAGTCGTGCATCGGGTGGGTGGGGAAAACAGCTTCTGAGCAAGGTCGCTCATAATGCCTCCTGGCGCGGTGGCGTTCAAGTGGTCCTGTGGGCATCGTGATGGCGCCTCAACTTTTGGCGGCCCCCAATGGGCTTACCGGTGCAATGTGGATCGCCTGGGGCGCCGCACGGGACCCCGGCCATCACCCCTGCCGCATTGCACTGGAGCTTTTCAGGGCGCTCGCTGGTCGAGGGCGCAGCCGCGCGCCACCATGCTACGCTACCATGGGGGCGGCGGGGCTGAATCAATGCTGGGTCGAAAAAGCGCATGCTTTTTCCCTTGGGTCTCCAGGGGGGGGGCGGCGCGATGGCGCGGGGATGCCGCAGGCGTGGGCATACAGCGCGTGGCGCTCGATCTGCGTGGGCGTCTGCCCTCCGTGATGGAAACCCCGCTCACTGTGGGTGTGGGCCGGCCACGCTGCGTTAGCCCAGGCGGTGTGTGGTCGGTTTTGGGGTTACTGGGTTCCATAAAGCGGGTTCTCGCCCACCCCACGAAGGCGCCCCGGGCGGCCCGGGGGCCTGCTTAGTCGCGCACAATGGTGGCGCGGTCATCGGCAAGGCGGGCGTTTTCACCCGTCGGTGCGCATTGGGACGCCCGCTGGGGTAGCCCATCGCGGGGGTAAAGATTGGCGAACCAAGGACCAATTTTTTTTTTAGCACAGCGGGTAAAGCTGGCGGCGCGGGGGTCGGGGCTGTGCACCTTTGCTGGGGGGGGGTCTAGGATAAAATGCACAGCCAGGCGGACCGGCCACAGGCCTTCCCTGTAGCGCTTTGGCGTGTCGACGGCGCGGCGGCGACCTACCGGACGACAAGCGCGGACGCCGTTGATCAGGACCATCCCCGCCTTGTCCTCCCGTTCCAGGGTGAGAACGCCCGAGGTCAGATACAGCACGGGGTTCCGTTTGGATCTCTGCTAGCAAAGCCCAGCTGTCACGGGCACCCCCTGGGCTCGGCGGTAGCTCGTTTATGCCGGGCAGTCATGCGTTCTAGGATCTCGCACGGGTTTTCAGTCGGCGTAATGGGTCTGTGCTGGGGGGGGGGTCGTGAGGTTTGCCAGCCTTTAGCTTTTCGACGGTGGCGCCGAGCCCCCACGCATCGGGCACCGGGGCGCGGACAGCTGATGGGCGCCACGGCGTAAGGGGAAGGCCAGGTCTCGCACAGGGGGGGGTTCAAAGATCGCCTCGCAGCAAACATGGGCCGGACCAAAGGCGGGCCCAAGACGCATTTCCCGCAACGCCTTCCCGGGGTCTGCCGGTGCGAAAAAAGGGAAAAGTGGTGGCAGGGGTGAAGGGCCATATGAGGGTGGGCGCGTCGACGTGCCGCGTTGATCTCTTGAAATGCGCCGCGGGTGCCTCGCTGGCCTTGGCCTTTGCGGTGAATGGGGCGTCGCCCATGACCATCGCAGGGCGGGCCCGCTGACGGTGGGTGCAGAAAGGCTTTGCGGCGTGCCAGATGACGGCGGCTGTTGGTCCCAGGTGGGAAGCATGTAGTCACCAGCGCATGGCGGCCTGCGGGGGTCGATGGTGGCGGCTAAGCCACCGCGCAGCGGGGAGCGGCTTAGTTCTCCTGGAAATTTTTCTCCCCGGCGTGGGGGGCTCCGGCGCCTAAAGGAGGGCGTGCCTTGCAGCCGCGCAGGGGATGTCGCGCCGGACGTCGGCACGGATGATCTTCGCACCGTCGGTGGCCAGGGTGCGCGAAGATGCGCGTGCGTAGGGGGAAAGCGCTCGCAGTGGGCGCCCGAAGGCGCAGGGTTACGCAGCGCCGGCGCGACTGCGTGCGCCACGGGAAACAACGAACGATCCTGAAACGTTTGCGCCGTGTGGGCCAAACTCTCATCCCCAAAGCGGCTGCCCCCCAGACGCAAGCAGCGACACGGGCAACGCAAAAACCCCAACCAGCCCGCCTTATCCAAGCTGTGGGGACGGCGGTGCCCCTTTAAGGTGATCAGTTCGTCCAAGGTCTGACGAAGCACACGGTATTCAGCGTAACCCATGCACGGCCACTGTCTGGGGCGAACCCCGCCACCCATGAGTGCACCAAACACTTGCTTCTGAACGCCACGCCGGGTGTCGGAGCTGGCGCGCCCCGGCTCCACATCTGCACGGCACTGCGCAAGGCGTTATCCATAAGCGCCCGGCAACTGAGAGGCGTCCTGGAAGAGGCCGTGGCAGCTCGCACCCGTGGCGACCATAACCAACGCACCGTTTTAGATCTTGGCGAACGTCGACGAAGGCATCTCCGGGGTGACGTGTCGGTCTTTTGGCGCGTACGAGGCGACCATCTTCATATTCGACTCGTCCGGGGGGGGCCACGGTGAGGCAGAAAAGCGTGAATCCGGGCCGCGCCGTACGCGTGCCGGCAGCCACTCGCATACCATCACGGACGGGGATGGACACCCGCCATCTGGGCGCGCCAGGGCATAGTGCCGAAACCCATTTTACGTTAAAAGAAGCGCGCGCGGTCACAGCAAATGTGTTTCGGAAAGCACAAAGTACAAGACGAGCCCATCGCCGAGACGCTTCGATAGTGGGGGGTGCGCTTGTCGCTGGCCGGGCCGCGCACACTCCACTGCGCGCCTCTCGGGATATGTCTCCGAATACGACCCGCATCGCCGCGCAAAAGCGTCCGATCACCGAACGAGTACATGGGTGATGGCGCGGCCCGTGACCACGAGCGGCGGCGGGGTAGCACATACATGAAAAGTGGCCCAGGCCCCCCACCCTGATCACGCCGCTGCCAAGGGTCTGTCTTCCAAAGCCAGCGCCGCGCTTGCCCATCTCGCGAGGCGCGTTTTCTGGCGCCAGGCCTCGCCCATCGCGGGGTATAGGGCCTGGGTGCCGTGCCGGGGTGGCCGGCTTTCATACTGGGCCCCAACCGTGCCGACGACGAGATCTTAACGGCGAACACGCGAGAGGCACGAATGACGTCAAAAAGAGAAAAACAAATCATAGATAAAGGCGGGGTTGCGCGCGCACATACGCACACCGACGGGACTATTCGTCCAGCAGGCCGTTGATGCGGAGGAACGCCTTCATGTTTGCCTTGCGGCCGGCAAACTTCTCGTACGCAACGTTCGCGTCCACTGAGTTGCCCACAGAGAGCACGCACGCACGCAGGTGGTCACCGTTCTCGCGCGTCAGCCCGCCGTTCTCCAGGAACCACTCGAACCCGTCGCAGTCCAGCACACGCGCCCACTGGTACACGTAGTAGTTCGAGGCATATCCGCCAGAGAAAGTGTGCATGAAGCACCCGCTGTGGTAGCGCGGCGGCGCTTCGGTCATCCCAACACCGAAGGACCTCATCGCCGCCTCCTCCATCTGTGCCGGTGGTAGAAAAGCCGTTTCCTCCGCAACCAGGTGCCAGCAGAGATCGAGGTACGCCGCCTTGACCACCTCAATGGTGTGGAAGCCGGCGCCGTTTGTCTCGGCCGCCTTCATGCGATCCACCAGTGCCTGCGGGATCGGCTCCTTGGTTTCGTAGTGAGGGGCGTAGTTCTTCAACACGGCGTCGTACATTGCCCAGTGCTCGTTGATCTGCGATGGAAACTCGAGGAAGTCGCGGGCGACACTTGTACCGGAAAGAGTCGAGCACTTGAGGTTGCTTAGCATGCCGTGCAGTCCGTGGCCGAACTCATGGAAGAGCGTCGTCACGTCACTGCGGCTCAGCAAGGTCGGCTTGCCTTCAGCCGGCTTCACAATGTTGAGCACATTGTACACGACCGGCTTCTGGCCAAGGAGGGGGCTCTGGCAAACATAGAAGGTCATCCACGCACCACCGCGCTTGCTTGCGCGCGCGTAGGGGTCAAGGCGGAAAATGGCAAGAGACCCACCCGTGCAGTCAAACATCTCAAACGACAGCACGTCGGGGTGGTACACCGGCAGATCCGTGCGCCGCCGCATCGTCACGCCGTACAGTTTCGCCGCCGTGTAGAACACGCCCCGCTCAAGCACGTTGTTTAGCTCAAAGTATGGCTTCGCCTCGTTCTCGTCGAGGTCGTGCCGCTGCTTGCGCACTCGCTCCGCGTAGTACCTCCAGTCCCAGGGCGCCAGCTCAAAGTCCCCACCCTCCTCGCGAATCATCTGCTTGATGTCAGCCGCTTCCTTCTTCGCCTTCGACGCCGCCGCATTGCCCATATCGTGCAGCAAGGCCTCCGCGGACGCCGGGTCGGCCATCTGGTTCTGCAGCTGGCACTCCGCAAAGCACTTCCTGCCGAGCAGCTTCGCCTTCTTCAGCCGCAGCTGCGCAATCTCCGCGATGATGGCGCTCGTGTCATTCTCGTCACCGCGTGCGGCGCGCTGCACGCTCGCCTCGAACAGGCGGCGGCGTGTCTCGCGGCTCCTCAGAGACGCTAGCAGTGGCTGCTGAGTCGTGTTCACGATAATCAATGCGTACTTTCCGGGGTGGCCGAGGCTCTCCGCCTCCATCTGAGCCGTCGCGATCTCGTCCTCGCTGAGGCCCTCCAGCTCGGCAACGTTATCCACGGCGAGCGAGGCGGTCTTGCGCGTGCCCATCACCTTCTTGGCAAAATCACTCTCGAGGGTAGCGAGGCGCTCATTTACCTGTTTCAGCTTCTCCTTGTCTGCGTCGTGAAGGCCGGCGCCGGCCTTGCGAAACTCCCTCTCGTAGTGTTCCACCAGCCGCAAGTCTTCACCAGCGAGACTGGCACGCTCGTCCCACACGGCCTTGATGCGGTTGTACAAGGCACCGTCGAGGTAGATCTTGTCTGTGTGGACGGAGAACTTTGGGGCGCAGGCCTGCTCGGGATTTTGCATCTCCGGGTTCGTGTGTGCAGAGCAGAGGTTTTGGAAGACAAGACGTGCGCGCTCAAGCTGCGCCCCGCTCCGCTCCAGTGCCACCACTGTGTTTTCAAGGGTGGGCGCGTCAGGGTTGGACTTGATCGCCTCGATCTCCGCCATCTGCTCCGCCATGCCCTGCTCGAAAGCGGGTGCGTAGTGCTCCATGGTGATCTGGTCAAAGGGCGGGTGTTGGTACTGCAGAGGGCTCTGCTGAAGCAGCGGGTTGGCGGACATGTTGGCGCGCTTGGCTGGATGGGCGGCGGTTGAAAGGGTGGGGGTTGCCGGGGGTGGGTTGTGGCGGCGGGGCGCTGGCCCCAGGGCGGGCAATTGAGGGGAAAGCAAAAGACACCCGCCGGCTTAGGAAACAAAGCCCCCTGCGCGGGAACGGGGGGAACTGGGGAAAATTGGGGTTTGTGGTGTTCCGTGCCGCTTGCTTTTGTTGGTGTTTCGTCTTTGGGCCGCCCTGTTTCCCGCTTCGCAGGGGCGGCGGGTCCCCCCCCGAAAAAAAAGGGCCACGGTTCCCAAAAGCCACCCGCGCCGGCCTTTTTTGCGCAAAGGCCGCCGCTTTCAACGGGGGCGGGTCTGCAAGGTGGTGGTGGTGGTGGGGTTCGCGCCTCCTTTTTTTTTTTTGCGTGCTCACTGGTGGGGGTCCCCGCCGCGTTCTGTTTTTACCCCGGCTGCGCCGAAATGCTTTGGCGGTGTGTGTGTGTAGGGGGGGGGGTGTGTGCCTCCGCGGGGGTCTTTGCTGGGGTGGGCTTTTAAGGTGGCGGTGGCCCCCGCGGGCTGGCCCTCGCCCCTTCAAGCCCTTGGGCCCCTTTTGGAAGCCCGAAGGTCCGGTTTTCCATGCCCGAGGTGCCTTCGGCCGCTCTGCCTGAAAGAAGCAAGGGTTGGATGCCCCCTTTGGGCCAGGTTCTCCCTGGTTTGATGCCCCTTGATGGTTTCAGAAAAACAAAACTAAAAAGAAAAAGAGGGTGTTTTTTTTTGGGGTGGATGCGCCGCGCCGGGTATGCTCATGTGTGCGGTGTGTGTGTTTGCCGGGGTTGCTTTTTGCCTGGGCGCGGGTGGCCCTCTTCGTTTCCTGTTCGCTGCGGGGGGGTGTTCGCGTTTTCGTTTTGGTTGGGTTTGGGGCCTGCGGGGCGGGGTCGCCTTCCCGCCCGCCAGGGGGGCCGGCCGCCGGGGTTTTGTTTGTGTGTTTGGTGAGGGCGTCTCGGCCCAAACCCACGCCACCTCACACAAGAAGAACCGCGCGCGAGGCGCCACCCCCCAAAAGCCCCTTTTCGCCGTGAGGCAGAAACCCAGCCCGGGCGATCTGGGGGCGTGGTGCGGTTGTGGGGGTTTCGGCTGTGGGCTTTTGCTCTCTTGGGTGTCGGGCCCCGGTCGGGTGCGCTCGCCCGCCGGCTTTCCGCCCCCGGGGCCGGGGCTCGTTCGTCTCCCCCCTTACTGCCGCCAGGTTCACCCATGGCAGGGTGCGGCGGTCCCCAGCCCTAAGCCCTTCGGCACCCCCACACCCCGGGGCCCGCCCCCAAGTTCCGGCGATGGCAGGGTCTCTTTCGTTTTTCCCGTTTCACGCACCTGGTTGCCACCCGTTTCCTTTGCAGAAAAAAGCTAGCTAAGGCGAGGGGGTGGGGGCAGGGGGCGGGCGTTTGTTTTTTTGAACCCCGCTTGCTTTGCCGGAAAAGGGGCGTGGGGTTCCCGGTTGGCGGGGGGGGGGAGGGGGGGGGGGCGCAGGCAGGCCGTATGAAGATCGACGCCCCCTCTGCCAGGATGCTTTTTTGTTGAAAATCACGCGCCTCTCAAGTGTTTCTGTCAGCCTCGTCGGGCTACCGGTGGGAGGGGCCTGTCTTTGTGCGATTTTGCGCCTTCGAAACGAGATCGCCTCGTTTCGGGTGGTGGTGGGGGCCGTGTGTGGGGGTTCTTTTTTCCGCCTTGGGGGTGGTCTCGCTGTGGCGGGCGGGTTTTTTCCGGCGGGGGCATGGTGTCTCTCTTCGCCGGCCCCCCTTTTTGTACCTCGTCGCTCGCGCACGGCGCCGTCTGGGCGCAGAACGCTGGCCCCTCGGCGAGAGGTGTGTGTGTGTGTGTGGTGGTGGTGGGGGGGGGGCGCTCTCGTCGAGGGTGCCTGGGTAAGGGTGGGGGGAGGGGGGCGCGCCATGGCGGCGCGTGGGTTTTTTGTTGGGCCACAGGCACTCCGGGCTGCCAGCCTGCTCCGTTCGTCTGCTCGTTGGGGCCTCTTGTGCCTCCGTTGCGCTGATCTCTCCATTCTGAAAGCCTGGCCGTTGTCGCTGGGCTGCCGGGGGTGGGTGCGCTTCCAAAGGTGTGCGGGGCGTGCGCGTGTGTGCCGCGGCGGTGCGTGGTGGTGGTGGTGGTAGGCGGGGGGAAAAGGGGGGAGGGCCAAGGTTTGGCGCAAGATAACTCGTTCTGCGCGTCGTCGCGTGAAATCTTCCCCTTTTCTCCATCGTGTCGATCGGTGCGCGCCGCGTCGAGGCCTGTGGGCGGCGGCGGCGGGGGGGGGGTGTCTCCCTTGGTTTCGCTTGGCGTGTCGTGCGCGGGGCGGGCCGGGGGGAGGTGGTGGTGGTGGTCGGATTGCGGGGGACCGCGCGCATCGCGGCCCCGTCCCTGGATCCCCGGGAAAAGGCGTGCCGCGTTTTCATCGATGGCGGCCACTTGCCCAGTCCGTGCGCGCGACCTCCAACTTCTCACGTCACCACCCCGCGGGGGATTCGAGAGCGCAACGGGGCGAACACTACCGAGCAGGGGCGCCGGCCCCCCCCCCCCCCTCACACCCACACACCCACACACACACACCTCTTCCCCAAGGCAGGCTTGTCACAGAGCCCGCGTTCCGCTGACGTGTGCTTCTCGAGGGGCAAGCCGGTCACACGCCGCACCCTCAGCGGTCGCCGTCGTAAATGCGGTGGTGGGGATACGTGATTGGGGCGAATATGGCTTGTGACGTCCTCGTCGCCGCCGCCCCGCTCACTCCCTGAATCGGGCGGCGGTGAAAAGGGCCACGCTGGGAACACCCGCCGGGTGTGCGCTGTGCCGGCCGACGGGGCGCCTTCATTTCGTTGGCCAGCGAAGACAACGAGACGGACGGTTGTGTGTGTGTGTGTGTGCGGGGGGGGGGATGGCACCGAAACAAGAACGAGCCGCCTTGGTGGGGAGGCCTGCCGCATCCTACGGGTCACACAGCTTGAGGCAGTAGATGAAGTCGTCGGGGTGCAGCGGGAAGGAAGGCGGCGGGTTGGTGATGATGTAGCGAAAGGAAACGCTGGTGTCGTCTCTGATCATCTCGTGGAAGCGGTGGATAGCGAGCGGCAGCAGGCCGCTGTCGATGCCGAACGACGTGGCGTCTTCGTAGACGGTCCACGCCGCGTCCGGCGCCATGACGGTGACGAGCAGCGACTCCGACTTGGACGACAGCAGCTGCTCTAGCACGTCGTGCAGCTCGGGAGTGAAGTACATTTCCTGCAGGCCTGTGTCGAGCATGTGGCGGCACACGACGCAGCCAGACATGAAGCTTGGCTCCAATACCCACTCCGCCGCCTTGACGTCCTTGCCGAGGGTCATGGCGGGCGCGAAAAGTGGCACCAGTTCGGCGTGATCGACCTCGACGACGATGGGGATGTCGGCGGCGCTGCCGTGCCTGTCCTCGCCGATGAGCTGGCGCACCAGCTGCATGACGAGCACGGAGAGCGAGTCGCCGTGTTCGTCGCAGCGATCGCCGGCGGAGAAGATGACGATGGCGGCCGCCTTGGTGACGTTGCAGCGGCGCAGGTCGGATGTGAAGAGGCCGCATCCCTGCACGACGATGAGGGAGCCGGTGACGTCCTCCTCTTCCCACATGTTGTTGAGGCTGTCGTAGTTGGTGTCGTTCGCGAGCAGCACGATGTTGCTGTCGGGATCGTGCTGGCGCACCGGGCGCATGATGTCGTAGTAGTCGGCCGCCTTGGCGGTGCGCGACTCGACGGCAGCCTCGCGCGACCAGTTGGTGCGTTCGTGTGCGCTGGAGAGATCGATGAAGACGTAGTGGTTGGCGAGGTGGCGCACGTCCGGCTCCACGCGCAGCACGCTGTGCGCGGCGGCGGCGGCGAACACCAGTGAGGACGGGCTTACCGTGGCCGGTACGCCTACCCTGGCGTCCACGCAAGCCGGGCGGCCGCGACCCACCGCGTCCAGCAGCACTGGCGACGCCAGCGCCCCAATCAGCGCGTCTTCGTCGTCGTCGTTGTCATCGTCTTCTGCGGCGATGGCGGCGCTGAGCACGAGGCTCGAGTCGTTGTGCGGCATCCGCGCCTCCGCAGCGCGCTCGCATGCCACGCGGTGCAGCCGCCGCGGCAGTTCCACCGCGCTGGCACCGATAACAGTTGCTGCTGTGGCTGGTGCTGGTGCCGCCGCTGGCTTCAGCGGCATCTGGCTGGCGCGCGCGGTTGGCGCGATAGTGGTGGTCGTGGTGCTGGAGTTCCAGACAGCGCCGGCGTCTTCTTTGGCGGGGATGGGCACGACCGTGACAGCGGTGGCCTGCACGCCGGCCGGCGGTGGTGAGCGGATGGCGGGTGCGCCGGCCGCGGCGCTGCTGGTGCTGCCGCGTGTGGCGTCGTTGACGATCTCGTCCACGATGTCCTGCGCGGCGCGGCGCACGTCGCAGATGACGATGAGCTTCTTCACGCCGACCAGCGAGCCGCGTGGTGCCAGCTCGACGACACTGTCGCCGTTTCCGCTGCTGCGCACGACACCGATGAGCGTTATATTCGTGCGGTACAGCAAGCGTGCCAGGCGGACGACGGTGTAGTGGCCCCGCTGCACCGGCGGCGGCGCCGCTACCGTGTCCACGTGCTGCGCGAGTGACGCCTCGTACGTGCTCATCCAGTCCGGCTCCGCACCGAGGCCCAGTTCGATGGTCGCGGCGCCGTAGGTGAGCATGGGGCGTTTGGGCGCCCACATCTTCCGCATCGCGCGCAAGCTCGCCGCGCTGCCACTGAGCCCGAGGAGGTCCTTGAAGTCGCGGAGCTCCCAGAGCGCCTCCGTCGTCATGGGGTCGAACATGCGCATGAGATTCGCGACAAGGGGTATCATGCCCGGCAGCACGCAGCCCAGCCCCAGCAGGTTGTGGTTCAGTCGCTCGAACTCCAGCACGATGGCGCGACTTGGCATCAAAGACTTTGTGTAGCGTGAGCGGTGCAGCAGGATGTACAGCGGAAGATCGGGGACGAGCGCGTTGACAGTCATGGTCTGCGCGGCCAGGTCGTAGTCGCTGTAGTAGCTGGAGTTGGTACCCGCACCCAAGAGGAACATGGCAGCGGCACCGCGCGCGTTGCAGCGATCGAGGTCCGTCGGGACCCCCGGATCGCCGACGAGGAGGTGCACAGCGCTGCGGTACTTGGGGGAGTTGAGCAACAGCAGCACCTGCGCGGACGGCTGCTCGCGGAGCAGCAGGACCACGCTCATGTTCAGGTAATGCCGGTCCTCGGCAAATATGTTCTTCAGCTGCATGCGCAGCTCGTTGTAGCCGAGGTGGCCGCATATCACGACGTGGTCTGTGCGCTTGAAACACGTGGTGTAGTACGCATAGGAGAGGTGGTACACGCCGAGGTCGGCCACGTATTGCAGGATGGGCACGAAGTAGCTGAAGCCGACACCAATGAAGATGATCATGAGAAGGCGGCCTTGCACCGTGAGCGGCGTCACGTCGCCGTAGCCGATGGACGAGAAGGACAGCAGCATCATGTAGACCATGTCGAAGTACTCGACAGGGTCGCCGCAGAAGCTCTCGACGGCCTGGAGGACGCCGACGCTGATGCCAACGACGGCGATGCACTGGGTCATGGAGCGCACCATCTCGAGTCGGTTCTCGGTGAAATAGACGCTGATCTGCGGGTAGTTCAGCAGCGACAGTAGGCTTTCGTGCAGCCACCACACGCGCAGGAACATGGGTGCGTAGACGTGCGTCCAGGCCCGGTCCAGCGTGAGGAGCGCGCCGAGCGCGAGCAGCAGCATCCAGCCGCTGCTGAGGTAGTTCATGAGCGAGCGCGCGTTGAGTACGTAGTTCCACTTCTTAGCCTCCACCGCCAGCAGCGAGGTCCAGCTGGCCATAAAGACGACGCTGAGCAGCACCTCGGCGATGAAGTAGCCGAGGCCCCAGTCAAACTCGCGCCAGTCCGCCGTGACGTGGGCGTTCTGCACGTGAAGGTAGATGCCGAAGGCGGCGGCCTCGAGGCCGACGTTGCACAAGAGCAGCAGGATAGACACGTGCGAGTAGCGCTGCTCGATGACGTCGAACAGCTTACGGAGGCTGTGGATGCCGAGGGTGGAGTGGTTGTAGTGATAGACCCATGGGCTGTGCAGCGCCTCGGGGGGGATGCCGGTGGAGGGGCGCAGGTCGACAACGTTGTTCTGCAGGTTGCGCAGCTGTGAGTGTATGGTGCCCTGCAGGTTTCGGAAACGGCCAAGTACCGTTGTCTGCACATCCTGGTCGAGGTTGACCATGAACACCTTCGTGTTGACGTGCACGTGGGCGTGGGTCGCGGCGGCGGATGCCTCGGCGGCTGGAATCGTCGTTGTGCTGGCGGTCGGGTCCTCGGCGGTGAAGCGCGCGGCGGCAGTGGGGGACGTCGCTGCGTCATCTGGCGCCGGCATCACCGGCGACGCGCCAGTCATCGACGACGACACCTGCCTCTTCTCTCGTGACGCCACGGCTACCAGGGAAGAACGCAGGCGTGTGTATGTCGAAAAGTGAAGATGCGCGAGGCAGCGGCGGACGGCCAGTGGGAGGGGGAGGGGGCAGCAGCCGACCCCGCAAGAGAAGAGGCACACACACACACACACACACAGAGAGAGAGAGAGAGAGAGAGAACGAGAGAGACGTCGATACAAGACACGCTGTGCGTGTCTGTCGCGTTGTTCGTGGCGCTGCTGCCAGAGGTGTGCAGACTTCTTTCTCGTGCCGCACACCCTCCCGCAGAGGGAGGGCGGAGGGGTTGACGAGAGTGTGCAACAAGAGAGAGAGAGAAAGAGAGAGAGAGAGGGCCAGATAGATACGCAACATTATGAAGGGCAGATATGAGTATCACCGACACCACCGCCGTCGCCACGACACAGGGAGAGGGGTGTGTGAAGAAGGGACGTTCATGTTGACCCAATTCATCGGTCACCTGGTAGCCTCCTCGAATTGTAACGTGTCTGTGTGTGTGTGTGTGTGCAGCGGCACTTGCACGGCCCTCTCTCTTCCCGCCTCCCTGAGTGCTTGCCATTTCTTGTTCATTATGATTATTCGTTGCGGTGTTGATGTCCATCGAAACGTGTACGGCCCAGAGGTCGCCGCCGATGCTTTAGGGCCCCTCTCCACCCCCCCCCCCCCCCCCAAACCTCCTGCGCCATCCTTCTAGCCCACCACACAGGGCGGTGGGGGACCGCAAGGCCCGGGTGGCCCACAGGACCGCAGGGCGCCACACTCGGAAGGTGCGCGGCCGAGCGAGAAGAAAAAGAACAAGAACAGCGCACAGGGATGCCTGTGGGGAAAGGTGGTTGTGAAAGGGGGAGGAGGGGAGGAGGAGGGGCGGTGCCGCGCACGTCTGCCCACGTCCTTCGCAACGAGGGACGTAAAGGTGTGCCTCTTCGAGAAGGAGCGCTTGCCGATTGGCTTCCCTGGCGTCCACGTCCGCGCGAGGCGTCGACGCGAACCACAAGCGGGCTGTCGGACCTCCGGGGGGGGGAGGTCAGCGCCTTGTAGCGTCGCTGCGTACTTCAGCGAGTGCCAGTGGCGCCACGCGATCACTGTGGTGGCCCGCCACGACAAGGATAGCCGGGTACTCGACGCCGACCACACCCTGAGAAGCGGGGCTGTACGGTCTTCACCACCGCGTGGGCTCCCTGCGCGTCTGGGTTGCCCTAGTCGAAGACCCACGCGTGACAAGTTGTGAAGCCGTAGAACGTAAACACACCCAGCACGCCGACCGGGCGCGCAACGCAGCGGGGGACGTCTGGTGCCATGTTCGAGGGGCAGCCCATGAGCAGGCCCACCGTTCGAGCAACCTCTAGTCGGCCTTGTGGCAGGGCTGGTCGACGCCGGAGGCATGAAGATACCACGCTGCAGCGGTGAGGTCGCCGAGGCAATGGTGCGCGATGACACGACGATCACGGCCGTACTTGCCGCCACCACCGCGGATGTTCGGAGTGGCGAGAACGCCGTCCATGTGCGGCAGGAGCATGAAACGACATCGGGATGAAGACCGGCACGAGGGCGATGCTGAAGGCTGCCTGTGGCCGTACAGCAGCAGTAGCAGCGGCGGAAGCCCCCCCCCCCCCCCCCCCCGTCTCGCTCAGCTTCCACAACTGTAAGTGCATGCGCACATACCGCGCACCTATGCGCACGCACCAACTCGATCCTCGCCTCAGTAGCCATCACTGCGTCACAGAGCTGCACACCTTGATGACGCTCCACTTCTGCGCGCCCGCCCGCGCGGCCCTACCCTGGCGTGATGTAGAAGAGCAGGTCCGTCTGCTGGTTCACTGGCAGCGCGCGCGGCGGGTTCGTGAGCACGAAGCGCTGGCCGTTGATGGACGGGTTGCGCACGTCGACGATGCGGCGCTGCAGAGCGATGGGCAGGTAGCCAAACTTGAGACAGTAGACGACGACGTCCTCGTAGGTCTGGAGCTCTGCCTGGAACAGCGACAGCGGCAGGCGCGCGAGCGCGGGCGTGTCGGGAGCGTGGCCGCTGATGAGCACATCCATGACGTCGATGAATTCCTCCATGAAGTAGGTGCGCTGCAGCGCGGGGAACAGCATGAGGCGGCTGACGGCGTTGCCGATGATGAAGTTTGGCTCGTACACAAAGTCGATCTCCGCCTTCGTGCGCAGGCGCAGGTCCTCGGCGTGCGGCGGGAACAGAGGCAGGTTGGCGAGGCCCTCGAGCTCCACGACGACGGGGAAGGCCGGGATGCCGTGCAGGATCTCGTTTATGGACAGCACGGTAAGCATGGACATGGCGCTGGTGGAGCCGGAGCGGCTGACGTCCCCGGCGTAGAAGACGCAGCAGCCGGCGCAGCGCTCAAGGTTGCAGCGGCGCAGGTCGGCGGTATTGAGGCCGCAGCCGCTGATGTACTTTACAGGGTTGGCGCTGTCCTGGCGGTGCACGCTCCAGTAGTAGTCGAGGTAGGGGCCGAAGCTGACGTCGTTGGTGAGCAGGACGATGTCGTTGGCGGGGTACGCCTGACGCACTGGCATTGTGACGTGGAAGATGTCGTGCGCGACGGCGGTGTTGACAGCCTCCTGCGCGTAGCGGCTGGACTCGTCCTTGGCCTTGGCGGAGGAGAGGTCGACGACGACGAAGTGGTTCTCGAGGTCGAAAGCGTCGTCGATACGCACCAGGGCCTCGCTGCGCACCGGAGGTGCGCGCATGGAGCTCGGCGGCGACGGTGAGGCAGCGACAATGCTGCTCCTCGCGTCAAACTCGTCGCCGCTGCTGCCCTCAGCGGCGATGGAGCTGCCGCTGGGATGCAACGAGACTACGCTGGGGAAGGCACGCGCCAGGCCGTTGCCGTTCTCTAGCGCTGCTGCCGCAGCGTGTGGTCGCACCGGCTGCGTTCTCTGCGAGTCGGTTGTCGTGGCCGTTGGCGTCGCGGGCCGCGACGCGCTGACGTGTGCGGTCTGCCGCGGCCACCGGTCCCCACGTTGCTTTGGCGCACCGTTGCGGTCTTCGACATCGCCATCGACACCGCTACTACTACTGCTGCTGCTGCTGCGGAGGTGGACGAGGAAGCGAGACCTTGCGCGTCGCCGCTTCGCACGGTCGTGCTCATCAGGATCGGGCGCCGCAAGCATCTCCTCGCCAAAGGTCTGCTCGTGGTCTCGCGCGATGGCGTCGGTGGCGTCCTGTGCCACCTTCATCGTCTTCGCGATCAGGATGAGCTTCTTCGCGTTTGGAACGAGCTCGCGAGGGTTGAGCTGGACGACGCTGCGCGCGTTGAGGATGCCGATGAGCGTGACGTCCTTCTCAAAAAAGGATCGTGCCAGCACGCGGAACTCGCGCCCGCGCAGCGCGTCCGGAATCTCTAGCCCGTACATGTCGTTGCGCAGCGAGTACTCGTACTGCTCCACCCAGTGCCGCGACAGCGTGATGTCGGACGGCAGCGACTCGTAGGTGCGCAGGAGGTTGACGATGAGCGGCACGACGCCGGGATGCGCCATGGACAGCCCCAACAGGTGGTGCAGTATGCGCTCCACCTCCAGCACGCTCGCCGCGTACGGGCTGATCTGCTTCACCGTGCAGTTGCGGTGCAGCAGCAGGTGCTGCGGCAGGTTCCGGTCGTACAGGCTCACCGCCACAGACTGCGCAATGATGGTGTAGTCCTGGTAGTAGGCGGTCGAGCGCGAGTCGCCGAACAGAAAAATGGCGTCGGCGTCGCGTGCCTTGGCGCGGTCCAGGTCCTTCGGCTTCGCGGGGTCGCCCACCATGAGCGTCACGCGGCCCTTCAGCCACGGTAGGTTCGCCGCCAGCCGCACCTCCGGCGAGTGCTCCTCCGGCGCCATGAGCACGATGCATGTGTCAAGGTACTTGCGCCAGCCCGCGTAGAAGTTCCTAAGCAGCAGCTCGACGGAGAGGTCGCTGAACTGCCCGCAGATGATCACATGCGGGTGCTTCCAGCCGCGGCGCAGCCACGACGCAGAGCCGCCGCCGCTGAAGGTGTTGTGGAGCTGGCTGCGTTCGGCAATCACAGAGAGTCGCTGGAACAATGGAAGGAAGAAGCAGATGCCAATGACGATGAACGCGATCATGAAGATGCGCGCTGGTGTCGTAAAGGCAGTGACGTCACCGAAGCCGATCGTGGCGAAGGCGACGATAATAAGATACAAGGAGTCGTACAAGTCCACGTACACCCCTGAGCAGGACTCCACGATCTGGTGCGTGCCAACGCATGTGCACATGACCGCAAACAGCCGAATAAAGTAGCGGACCATCTCTCGCCACATCTCCGGAGTGTGGCGTGCGATCTGCGGGTAGTCGATGAGCACGCTGAGGCAGTCACAAAGCCACCACACGCGGAGGTACATGGGCACCCAGACGGAGCGCCAGCTCGAGTCCTTGAGCGCGCCGATGCCGATCACGATCATGGGAATGCTCGTCATGGCGTTCACCAGCGACAGCCACGAGATGAGGTATGCCTTCTTGTCCGGCTCGAAGAAGAACAGCCCGACCCACGCCAAAAAGAAAATGATGCTCAGCACCAACTCGACGATGAAGACCGGCAGGCCCCACGCGAACTCGGTCACCGACGTTGCAGCAGTCACCTGCGATGTCCACACATAGAAGGCAACGGAGACGACCTCCATGGTGGTGTGCGTGAGCAGGCCGAAGATCGACACGTTGGTGTGGCGCTGGTCGAGGAACTCAACGAAGTTACGCAGCGAGTGGAAGCGCTGCTCCGGGTGTGCGTAGTGCTTGTCCATGAATACCTGTGGTCGGTCGCTGCGGCGCCCCAGCCGCATCCGCACAGGCCACAACGACATGCGCTTGTCCATGATAGCGACCTTGGACTTCGAGCGAGACGCGTGCTTGTGGACTGGGAGCGTGGAGGTGTGGAGAGGGGCGGCGTCGTCAGCGCACACCAGCACGCAGGTGGAGAGAGTCACCGTGTTACACTTAGACGACGACTTGATTACTCACAGACACCCCCCGTCCGTCCCGAGGGACACGGACTCAGAGAGCTGACGACGACGACGCTGGCGAGGGTCGGCGGTGCAGTGCACGAGCGGTGCAGGGGCGCCCCGATGGCCGAACCGGAGGAGGGAACAGGCAGGCAAACTCGAGAGGAGCTGCTCGCCCTCACCAGCCGTGTCAGAGGGTGAGACCAACGACGACAGACGCCAGCGGAGAGAATAGGAAGGGGAAAGACACGAACGCCCCCAATACAAAACAGAAGACCCGCACGCGGGTTGACGCCGCCGTACGCGAGCACGACGAGGCTCCGTCTCACGACGTCCCCTCTTCTCCACCCCACCCCCCGGGCGTAGGAGAAGCGAGCGGGTCCGAGGCCCGGGGCGCGTACCCAAGACGGAGACAGACAAGAGCGAAAAAAAAAAAACAGGGGAGGGGGAGGACAACGCCGCAGGTAAGCCGAAAACGTCGCCCGACGTGATACGCCAGTCAAGTGAAGAGTGAGAGGAGAGAAACTGCGGGGGAGGACTGCAAGGTTGGCGATGGTACCGAGTGTACGTGTACGTGTATGTATGTATGTATGTATGTGTGTGTGTGTGTGTCACATGAGGAAAGCCAGACAGACACACACGCGCACCCGCACAGCAGAGAGAGAGAGAGAGAAAGGGGGGTGGGGGAGATGGCCGTGGTGGTGGTGTCCAGAGAGCGAGAGCCGCAACGCAACAAAACAAAAAGAGCGTGATGACAGGAACGTACAGAGAAGCGCGCGCGAACACACCCATAAAAGGACGCACTGGTAATCACGCTTACGAAGTTAAGAGCCTCGAATCGCTGCACCCGTGAGAGCGCGCACACACGCATGCGTGCACCCATGCAGTGACCGTGTATATCCACGCGTATGTATACATATATATATATATATGTGTGTGTGTGTGTGTTGTGTGGACGACAATCATGACAGTGACGTCGACGACAGCGCGCACAGGCGTATGCACCGTAGGATGGCCGCAGCAGGCAAGAAAGAGGAGGAGGAGGAGGAGGAGTGGAGCTGCAGCAATCGTGCTTGTCTGTGTGCGGCATAAGACACATGGTGGAGGGAAGGAGAGGTGGCCAGAGCGGCTGCGCGGCTTGGGGCGGAGCGGGGCCTGGATACACGTGCGCCGTCGCGCGCGTGAGGTGACGGTCGCGAGGGTGTCCGTGTTCGCTTGTGTACAAGTGCGTTACTCAATGTGCCATTCGGCAAGAAGAAGAGCAAGGCGTGCCGACAGGACCTCTCGTACGATGCCGGCCGCGCACCACACATCATCGTCGCCACCACCGCCTTTCTCTCTCCGGCACGGGCATGCGTGACTACCGCGGTTGGTGTTGGAGCGGTGCCGTCGTTGACAGCTTCGTCGACGCCGTCTTCTTTCGGGTCGACAGTATCGACTGCCGCTGTTTCGGCGGCGACGCGTCGTCTGCAGACGCCACAGCCGCGGCCGTGGCACACGGTGCTGCAGACATCGCCGAGTCCTGGCCGGGGCAGCGATCATGGGCACTGCTGATGGCGTCTTTCGCCGTCGGCGTAGTAGCGTGCCGCGAGGGCGGTGATGTCGACAAAAATGGCTGCCGCGTCGGACTGCCGTCTCTCTCCCTCTGCGCTGCTGACGTCTCCTTCGCGGGTGCCGGTCGCAGCATTCCGACCGCGTCCGCCTCCAAGACGACGTTCTCCACGGACTGCTTCGATATCATGTCGTAGCTGCTGTGCAGCGCGTAGTGCCCCTGCACGCGCAGGAGGTCGCCCTCCTGCACCTTGAAGAGGAGCGGCGCAGTGGCGGGAGGACAGGGTGCTGCCGCGCTGCCCGCGCCATCGTCATCGCCGTAGCAGTGGTACGGCTGCCAGGCGACGTAGCGGACCAGGAGGTGCGACCGGTACATCTTCAGCTGACCAGGGCGGCGCTCCCGGTACCCGTGCGCCTCTAGCACAAACTGCAGGACGCGCGGCCCCGCAGCAGGACTATCAGATGCGGAAGCAGGGGTGGCCCCGCGCAGGGTCCCGACTTCCACTGGGCCGCGCACGGTGCCGACGCAGCTCACAAACGATATGCCAGTGCCGAGCCCCCGTCCGCTGTGCCGCCACGCCCGCTCCACCGCCTCGTCGACCTGCATCAAGCGCCCGGTCAGCACCGCGCTGGGGTAGGCGCTGGCCGCATCGACGGCGAGCACCGCTGTGGCAGCGGTGCCGCCGCCATCGCGCAGCTGCCTCACGCGTGCCTGCACGCGGGCAAGCTCCTGCTGTAGCCGCGCGTTGCGCGCGGCGATCTGCGCTCGCGCCACCTCGGTCGCAGACGCAACTTGCACACCGTGGCGAGTGGCGCGATGGCGGACAAGGTTTGGCTCACACAGGAAGCGCTTGCCACACTCGGGGCAGACGTGGCGCTCTCGCTGTGCAGGTGCTGGCGCAGACGGCGTCGGGGTTGTGACGCTAGCGGATGCGGCAGCCGCACCGGCAGACGCTGGCGATGGTGCTGCTAACCGAATGGACCTGCACCCGTTGCCGCTGGTACAGCACGCCCGCAAGCCAGAGGGTCGACGGTAGAGAAAGGGCAACGAGTGTGGCGCGGCGCTGAGGCGGCGCGAGTTGGTCAATGCGATGGCTGACAGCACCGCCACGGGTGCGAGTCTCGGCCTGTCGTGCCGATGTGACTCGACAACAGCGGCAGCGCTGCGCAGGGACACCGACGACGCTGTGGGCAAGGGCGGCGCAAGCGCCAAGCACCACCTCACCGCGGCCGATGGGATGGAAGCGGCACGCGACATGAGCAGGTCGGGGTGGCGGGAGAGGTGGATGTTTTGCAGAATGTATGAGGCACGCAGAAAGAAAGGTGGAGGAGGATGCATGGGCGGTGGCGCCTCCGGTCACGTGTGCCTTCGTGAGTTGAACCGACGTGCGTGCAGGAGAGGAGCGGGGAGGGGAAGCGGGTGAAGTATGACGAGGGCGGTGGCACATGGCATACATACACACACACACACACACACACATAGGCAGATTGGAGGTCTTCTTGCAGGCCTCCTGTTTTCTCTTCGCTGCCGTTGCGCCTGTCCGCACACCCGTCACAGCGCGAGGCACGACAACGTACTAGCTGCGGTACCCAACCATGCGTGCCACCGAGACCGACAACGCAGCATGACAGCCGAGGGTAGACAGTGGTACACACAGATATCTAACATCTATACATGTGCATGTACAGATAGACAGATAAATAGATACGTGGATGAGAGGGGGCGAAGAGGACGTGTCCACGCAATGGACGTCATCGCGGGGCAGTTCCTGGTCGTGGAGAGTCCGGAATGAAGGAGGGGGTGGGGAGGAAAGGTGTCCTTGGGGGCTGAGCAGCCTCACGTTCGTCTTGTCCCGTCCACACGCCTCCGCATCCCAATATCGCTTCTGGACTTGCCCCCTCGCCAAAGGCCAGATTGCAGCCGACAGCGAAGTGTGTGTGTGTGTAGTGGGTCAGTGGGCGTCATGTACGGCGGAGCGTGCCTACGCACGCACCCCCCGCTCCGTCCCTCACGCATGCGCATCGGACAGACACGAGCACGCTTGTGCGCCCCTGTGCCTCGTAGAGGAGGGGGCGCCGAGGAGACGAGGGCACGGGCAGACCCCCTCCCCAGCCAGAAGAAGTGTTCTCTCTCTAGAGGGAGAACTAGAAGGGAGAGCGCGCAGGCGACAGGAGACGCTGATGATCATGATGTTGACGTTGCTCTGAGTGACGGGTCGGCGCAGAGGCACACGGGGGCCGTTGAGAAGTACACACGCCGGCGCGGAGCGCGTAGGGGGTGGGGGCGGAGGGAAGATAGAGAGGAAGGAGCACACGCACCGGGCCCTCCTCCCTTCCTCCCTGCCCATACGCAAAACTGAGGCACCCCTACGGCGGAGAGCAGAAACTCTCGTGCGGGCCTGCGTGTGGATGCCTTCGCGCCTCCCGCTTTGCCCTTGCGGGTCTCCACCAGCGTCTTCGCACAGGCACGGGACGCCACCCTCAGGGAGAAGAGGGCTACGCCGCTGCTGCCGCTGCCCTCGACGACGCGCTCGATGGCGTCTGCTTGTCACCGTCGCCGTTGCCCTTGACGCGCTTGGATGCTGTGTTCTGCTGGTACGTGCACACTGCGTCGTACAACGCCTTGGCGAGGAAGAGCACCAGGCCAACACGGATCGCGATGGTGAAGGGGCAGACCATGTTGCCTTCACGTGTCTGCGCGCGTGTGTACCAAACTCGTGGTCGTGCTTGTGATAAATCACGGCAGCTTAGGGAGAGGGAAGAAGAAAGAGAGAGAGAGAGAGAGTCGGCTGATCAGCCGGAGTTGTGCCAAGAGCGGAGGAGATGAGTGTCGAAGCCAGAGGCGAAACACACGCACGCATGCAGGACGACACACACAGAGAGAGAGAGAGAGAGAGAGAGAGGTGAGGGAGAAAGGGGCGATGGTGGGCAACGACGTTGCAGGTACGCGGCGCATGTGCGTTGCACGTTGGCGTGCTCTATGGGGCTGGTGCGCGGGCGACCAGCAGCAGCGGCAGCAGCACACACTTCGAGAATATGCACATGTGTGTCCGAGGGTTCCCCCTCCCTCACTGCCACTGCAGCCTCCCCCCGTCCTCTCGCCTGATGGAGCGGGGGAGTGGGGTGGGGTGCGGAGAGCGGAGGATCACACCCTTCGTACATCCTCCTCTTCCCCGTGTGTCCGCACGATATCGACCACCGCCGCCGTCGTTGCCGCGACTGTCCGGCAGTAACCCCGCAGAAGTGAGGAGGTTGTGCCCTGCCCTTATCAGGGTTACCTCACCACCCCCTTCTTGCTTCTTGATGGCGCTTGGCTGCACGACCGGCATCTGCACACCCCGACCCAAAATCAGGACAACGCCGCACGGAACCCAAAGCAGCGTCACAGACCACGAGAGAAAGAGAAAAGGAAGGAAGCACGGGAGAGAGAGAGAGCAGCGGGGCAGGCACACGTGTGCGCATGCGCATGATGATGTCCCTCCCCCCCCCACCCACACCCCACAAGGTGCCAACAGTCCTATCCGTGGTGTATTTCGCCACTGTCGGCACCCTGGCCATACGCCATGGTGATCTGCCGAGTGCGCCACGCTTCGCGCGGGCGGTCCCGCTGCGACAGGAAGCTGTCCTTCGCCCACAAGAGGCGCATCTGCTCGCCGCGCTTCACCGGATCTGCCTTGCGCCGCAGCGTGCGCCCCTCCGGGTCGAGGTAGGACACCTGCCCCCCCACAGTGCTGCACGAGCTCGGTCGAGGGCACTGGTAGTAGTTGTGGTAGCTCCCGAGGCTTGCGGCCGGCGCGGCGCCTGTGAGGACTGTCGTCGACGCCGACGACGATGATGTGCGAGGGACGCGTGCCATCGCGACCAACGTGCCGGTTCCCGGTGGCGTACGCGTTGTGGGAAAGAAACGGAAGCGCTGATCGCCCGTCGCGTCGAAGACGATGTTCGCCGCACGACGGTGATGGGCGGCCATGACCGTCACCTGCGCGTCACCAGAGGCAGCCGCCCCTGTGCCAACAGCATCGCCGTCACTACGTATGCGTTCCGCGTGTGGCACGGCCGCAGCAGAGCTGCGCCGCCGCTGCGGCTGCTTTCCAGCTCTCTCGCCCGGTGCTCCTCTCAAACTTGATGCCTTCACTTGAGAGGCGTGTGGCGTGTCACGGCTGTGGCCGGGTAGTGTCCCGGAAGCGTGCGCCGCTGGTGAGACAGGCGGCTGCCGTTGCTGTTGCGCGTGAGGGGCGCTGGAAGAGGGCCGCAAGCACAGCTTTTCCAGCTCCCGCTCGCGCAGCTGGATGTAGCGCTGCAGGCGCAACGACGGCTCGAGGCGTTGAAGAAGGCCGCTGGACTCGGTCGGGTAATCCTCCTGCTGTTGCTGCTGCTGAGGTGGCGATACTGGTGGCGGGGTGATGGCTGCGCCGTGGGTGTTGTGGTAGTACACCGCCCCATGCCCCTCTTCAAGCGTATCTTCCTGCACGACGCGCCGCGAGGGGTACGCTGCGGACGGAGTCGGTGTCGTATCGCGGTGTCTGGCAGCTACATTGCCATCCTCATCGTCCTGGTTCACAGCAAGCTGCGCAAAGACGCGCTCGATGTCGTACCAGGAGGGGTTCGGGTATCCGGCTTCCGCCAACGCTGCTCGTACTCTCGCGACATCTGCGTCGCTATGGTGAGGGGCGCGGGCGCTACCAGGCGGCGTGGCTGTGGACGCTGTGGTGCCGCGCCGCTGCTGTGGCAGTTGGCGTAGTCCTTGGTCGGAGAATGACGAAGCTGCGGCAGCTGGGGTGGTATGCCTTACCGCGCTGTCGGAACCTTCCGTGTCCACGCGCGAGTCATGCTCTGAGCGGTGGTGGGACGACGCAGGGGCAGTGGCGCGAGCAACTGCGGTGCCCTTCATGCCACCGCGACGTGCATCTACAACGCTATCGGCGCTGTTGCTGCTGTTCGTCGCTGCTGTCGCTGGTGCTGCGGGAACACCGCTCGCACCCCGCGTGCTAGCCTGTAGCGGCCCGTGCATACGCACAGAGTGGGTAGATGACGACGACGTCGATCCTGCAGAGGCGGCGCCGGCGGCCGCGGTGTGGCGAGATGGCACCGTATGCGTGAACATGCGCGACGGAGGGAGCCGTGTGTGTGTGTGTGTGCGGTTGGTCGGCAGTGCACGCGTATCAACCACAAAGGAAGAGGGCAAGAGACGGAGTTCGGCACGACAGCCGCTGCTGATGATGATGAGGTGGGTCTTCTGTATGTGTCTATGCTGTTTTGTGGTCGCGCATGTATATATATATATGTGTGTGTGCGTGTGCGTGCGCGCACGTCTCTGTCACCCCGCCGGAGCGTCAACAGCGGTGCTGCAAGCGCGTGCCTGAGAGACAGGGGGAAGACTTGCAAGCCAACCGGCAGGGAGAGACCCGTCAGCGGAGTTAGAGAAGGTGATACAGAGTTATGCGAAGATGAATGGAAATGAGCGGAAAGAGAGAGGGAGGGGGGCCATTCCTGCCATGGCAAAAACGGGCCCGCCACTCCATCCTTCCGGCGCCCCGCCCCCCCCCCCCTCTCTTTCCGCCCCGTGCTGCTCAAAAACACGTCGCAGTTGCAGCGTGAGAGGCGCACTGAAGCGAGAGGGAGGTCTGTAAGTATATATATATATATGTGTGTGTGTGCATGTACAAGCACACAAGTTGACCCCGTATCTGTACCGAAGGTCGATGTGTGTGTGTGTGTGTGTGTTTTCCTTCCGTTTAGACAGGCCGACAGGGGCACACAGTTACCACAAGGGAGGGCCGGTGCGTGGGTGTAAAGTGGGCGTGTCCGTGAGACATGGAGGGCATACATATATGTATATATATATATATACACACACCGGTGCATGACGCAG
>NC_001905.3:135000-232500 GCF_000002725.2 Leishmania major strain Friedlin | reverse complement strand
TTTGATAGTAGTAGGCCGGTTCCCGACGTCGGGAGCCGCGCGGTGCCGCACCGGCGGAGGCCGTTGCTCTCGCCGACATCATGCAAGACACGACTGGCACGAGAACGATGAGGGATACACCTCCTTCACAAACGGAGGGGTGTGCGCGTCCCGGAGGATGGTGGAGAGGCATGGAAGGGGAGGGGGAATGTGGTGGTGGTGGTGTGTGTGTGTGTGGGGGGGGGTCGAGAGCGCGGGCGAGGGTGCTGCTGGCAGTGCTGTGGCAACTATGTCCACGCCACAGCTGCCTGCGGCTGCAGCCATGGGTGATGAGGGCATGAGAGGGCAACGAGACAGCGGCCGTGTCGGCACGTTGCCTTCCGGGGTGTGCTGCATAGCTGCACACCTCACCATCGCACCGGCTTGCCATCGCGTGTGCGCTTCGTTTGCCTTTCTTGGAAGCACGTGCCACTGTGGCGCGGTCGTGATATGGCCGGCGACGCGCGCGATGGATGGGCCGGCGGAGGGCCACCAGGGTTGGCGAAACCAGGCGCGCGAGGTCCGTCACGGGAGTCGGAGGGGGTGGTGGTGGTGGTGCTCACCATCCACACCCCCAAACATGGCCTACGCGCGTTGGGGCGCCTCCGTGGAGACGCGGTCGACGTCATTCTTCCGTTTCTGTTGCTGAGAGTTGGTGGAGTGCAACGGCTACAGCCGCCGCACTTCCCCGTCGGAGTCGCCACCGCCCTCCTTCTCCGCCACCACATCGCTCTCACTCGCGTCCGCCACGACGCCGCTGTACTTGACAAGCCACTTGTCGGCGAGAAGCTCGGCCGCCGTGGCCCGCCGCGCCGGGTCCCACTGGAGACAGCGGAGGAGGAACACCTCGAAGTCCGCCGCCTCCTCCGCGGAGCCGAGCTTCTCGCGCAGGATCGCCTGCACATCTTGCCAGTCTGGTGTCCTGATGGGGTAGTTCATCGTATCCTGTGGGTCGCGCCGCGCTTGAGCCGATGCGGCGTGCTGCCCTACTGAGGCAGCGGAGGGTGCGCCGGGGGGGTCGGTGTCCAGCGACGCAGTCACGCCGCTGACGGTTTCGGGCAGAGGCGGGTTCTGCTGCTGACCAGCGGCAGAACCCACAGCGACGCTCGTCCCGGACACCCGACTTGCCGCCGCCCAGTACGTCAGCTCCAGCTGGCGGTACGGGTCTGCCAAACGCATGCCGGCCTCCTCGGCCTCGCCACGTTCCCAGAAGCAGAAGTCGCCGTGCTCGTCGAAGAAGTCGTCGACGAAGAGCCCGATCGGCTGCTGACGCAAGAAGCTCACTGGCGGTGGCCCGATAAGCCGCATAATTGCCTTTAGGTGAAACACGTCCAGGTCCTGCTCCGTGTCCTCGAGGTAGACGGGCTGCCCATCCCACTTGTTGAGGCGCTGCTGCGTATCTTCGTCGTCGTCGCGGCTGTGGTCCTTCGCATCATGGGCGCCGCCGCTGTCGTCGTCGGGGGCGTGACACCCCTTCCTTCCGTGTCGCTGCTGCTGTTGCCACGACAGCGCCGTCGCGAAGCGCTCCCGGTCCACGATGCAGTCGATGAGGAAGCGCCCACTCACCAGCTCGTAGGCGATGCAGCCCATCGACCAAATATCGCACGCGGGCAGCACAAAGTTGCCGAGCAGCACCTCCGGCGCGCGGTACTCACGACTCTGCACGACGACGCCGCGGCGGTAGTTCTGGTGGCGAACAACCTCGCACTCGAGGCGTCGCAGCACTGTTGCCGCCGCCGCCGCACCTGCTGGCGGCGCGGCGCCGCTGCTGCTGCTGTCCGTGGGGGAGGCGGCAGCGACGCCCTCGCAGCGGGTCGGCACCGTTGCTGGGTCCCGAGGAGTGGCCAAGCCTTCATGGAAGCACGGCGGGAAAAGTCTTCGCTTCGCCGCGGCCAACGGTGTTCGTCGGCCACCTCCTGCACGGGTGGCAGCGCTCGCCGTTCGCAATGTGGCCGGCGGCAGCGTTGTCCCGTCTTCTATCCCCACGCCCGCCGTGGTGACGGTGGCCCGATGATGTGCTGCTGGTTCGCCCACGGCTGGCACACAGACGAAGTCCGTCACGTCCGCCTCTACGTATTCGTCGGCCGCCATGCCCGCCGCACACCGGCCGCCATCGGCGTCGCTCTTTGGCAGCTCCTGCAGCCCCAGTGCGCGTAGTTCTGCCTCGTCGATGAAGTCCTCACTCATGCCGATATCCAGCGTCGGTGGTGGTGGAGACGCTGCTGGCGCACATGTTCCGGCGAGTCTCCACCGCTCCGCAACGCTACCCAAGTCGTCGTCGTCGTCGTTGCCTGGAAGTCGCAAGAGGCGCGCCTGCTGCTGCGCGCACAGCCAGTGCAGTTGCGCCAGTGGATCCTGACGCACAAGCTCGTCGGCCGTCATGCCGCCACCGTCGGCAGCGTGGGCGGCGTAGTTGGTGAGCACGCGCACCCCGAGTCGCAAGCACGGTGGAACGACAAGCGACAGACCAAGGCCAGACAGGCGCACATCGTACGCTGACCGGCGCCGGGTCGGCGTGCGTGCGAAGCTTGGCTGGCAGGACACCTGGGCGCTGCTGTCTTGGCTGCTGTGCAGCGTCTCATGGCCGACGGCGACGGCGCTAAGGTTGGTGACTGACGAGGCAACGCGATCGCCTGACGCACCCACATCGGCGGCGTTGGCAGCGTGGACGGTGTGCAGGTCAGCCGCCGCTCCCTTGACGTGTGTGTAATCAGGCAGTGGAGGAGCAGAGAAGGGGCTGCGTTGACCAACTCCAGTATGTTCCGCTGTGCCGCCGTCGCCATGGTGCTGCTGCTCGTGCGCGGCCACTTCTTGCCTCTCCGTCATCACCGATGTTGCCGTACTCCGGTGCGTGAAGCTGCTGCAGAGGGTTTGGCGCTGACTCGCGCGCAGCTGCGCGGACTGGAAAGTGAGCATCTCTTCCGCGACGTCGGCCTCGAGGTTTGTGAAGAACAGGTTCTCCGGCTTCATGTCCGTGTGAACAAGATGGCAGGCGGCGAGCAACACCAGTCCCTGCAGGCTTGACTGCATGATGGAGCGTGCGACAGCGGAAGGGAAGCCGTTGAGGTGCGCCTCGTTGATCGCGCGGTCGACGCCAGCCCCAAGCACGTCCATGACGAGGCATTGATGCGTCCCAAAGGCCCCCTCGATGGTGAAGGCGTCGCGGACCGTCGTGAGGCGCCTGCTGAAGGCCATGGCGCTGGTCGAGGCAGGCGATGCCACCTCAGCGCTGACGCTGCCGCTGCCCGGTGTGGAGGAGGCCGAGTCTGCGCGTGTGCGGCCCGCAGCTCCGTCACGGCCTCGTGACGTGCTGTTCTCTCCTCCGTCGCTGCTCTCCTGAAGATCACCACCGGGATCATCGCACGCCGCCGGCACGGCGATCAGCGAGGACGGCAGCGAAGCAGAATGCGACGCGCGTGCGGGAGGCCACCGTTGTTGCTCCTGCTCCTGCTGCTGCCGCGTCATCACGTTCTCATGGATGAGCGCTGAGAGTTTCAACTCGTACATGGCGCAGTCCGCGTACACGGGATCGCAGCGAAACACCTTGATGGCGACGAACATTGGCCGCTCCGATGTCCTGAACAGGCGCCGCACCTCGCGTTCGCCGAGCTCGCGGATGAGCTGGCAACGCGCCAAGGAGCATTGTTCGAGATCGACGGCGAGCCACACGCGGCTGCTGCGACCGACACCAAGCGCCTTGAGAAGGGTGTAGCGCTGGTGCAGCGTGTCACCTGGCACGCAGGCGAGGTGGCCACCTTCACCAAAGTCGGTCTCGCTCAGTCGATGTTCCTCCTCGTCTCGCTCCTCGTCCTTGCCGTGATGCACGTCGGATGTGTCCGCGTCATCATCGTCGGCTGACACGCCCGAAGCATTGCACCGCTGCGCTCGGGCCTCCGGCTCATCTCCGTTGCTGTCGCTGCCGCTCCACTCGACGCTCCTGCCCGGGCGATGCCGCGAGTCCCCGGGACGCGCCGTCTGGTCGCACCCGCCGCTCGGGCAGCTCGCGTCCGGGTGGTGGGGACTGCGTGCAGGGTCGTCGTCGTCGTCGTCGTCGTCATCGGAGTTGGCCAAGGCGCGGCGCCTACGCCGCGCGTGCTCGCTGCGCGGGTGCGGCTGCGGCTGCAGTTGCTGAAGCCGATAGATCAGCTCCTGCTCCGTCGTCACCTCCGCAAAGTACGGGATGACCGGCACTATCGGCGGCACCGGAGCCGCTGAGGCGAAAGACCGCGGCGGCGTGGCGAGTGGCGCCGCGGCTGTCCGCGCTGCCGCCGTGGTGGTTTGAAGGGGCGGCGAAAACGCCCCCTCCTCCACCTCTGTCGCAGGCTCGATCCCCTGCACGCTGTCACCGCTAGCGCTCCGCGCGCCCTTTCCGAACGACAAGTTGCGCTCACCGCGGTCGCGTTGACGGCGCCGGTCGACACTACTCGTGCGACTGCCGGCTGCACTGCAGGAGTTCTTCTGGTTAACGCTGCCGCAGCGACCCTCGGCGTCGTCGCTGCTGCCACTGGTTGCTGCACGCGGGGGGCAGAGGTGCTGAGGACGGCACAAGCTCGTCGTCGACGCCGCCGGGCTGCCGGCGGCGCGCACGTGGTAGAGCTCACTCAAGCTCGTCTTCCTCGCCCGCCGCACATTCTCCAAGACCTCCTGCATACTATACAGGAGAGCCACACCGCCCTCGCCGCAGTCCTGTGGTGTGCGCCAGGGCTGCAGCCACTCAAAGCCAGCGCTCGTTCCGGTTGCACGCCGGTCGTGCGTTGCGGCCCGCGAGAAGCCGATGGCAGAGCCAGCGGTGCTGCTGTGGTCGAGGCTGAGGAAGTGGTGGCGATAGATACTGCCTTTCGAGAAGGAGCGGCGGCTGCCGCCCAAGCTACCGCCGCCGTTGTCGCCCTCGCTCCAGTGCATGGACATGCTCGGGAGCGACATGGTTGGCTGCGTGTGATGGCGTATGCGAGGAGGAGGAGGGGGAGGCTCTGCCAGATAGTGTCGAAGGGCTGAGGCGCCTCTTTTGTGTGTCCACTGAGCGTAGACGACGACGATGGTGCGCAAGAGTGAGGGACAACAGTGGAAGAAGAAGTGGTACGTGTGTGTGGCACACGTCAGTGGTAGGGGGAGGTGGTAGTGGTGGTGGTGGTGGCGGCAGCGCGCATACAGAGAGACGCATGAGCCGAGGGGATGGATGGCGGGATGAGGCCCGCGACGCCCCCCTCCCCTCCCTTCTCTGTTGCCGTGAGGGGGCGAGCGGTGAGGATGCTGCTGCTGGTGCTGCTCAGCAGAGACGGTGCGAGAGAGGAGGAGGAGGGGGGGGGGAAGGACGGAGGTGGGGTTCCCCCAGGCGGGCATGCATGCATGCACCTAGCCGAGCCCGTGTGCCCCCTTCCCCCTTCTGTTGGCCACAACCTGCAAGAGGAAGAACAAAATCATCGCGATGATGCGGAGAAGACCGATCCTCGCCGAGGTGTGTTCTTGCCTGCAAGCGAAGGCAAGAGAGAGAGAGAGAGAGGTGATCCGCGTGCGTGGATCACAAGCAGAGCTGAGGACCCACCACGATGGAGAAGCCAGACGTATGCGCAAGTCGGACGACGGTACCGCGCGTATAGGGTGGGTGGAGGGAGGGAGGGGGAGAGGTTTGCAGTGGCGTTCGTTGCGGGTGGCGGTAGTGGCCGCCGACAAGATAACTGCGCAAGCCGCCACCGAACGCCTCTCCACACACGCCGTTGCATACCGACGCACCCACGTACGTTCCCCAGCAGCCAGTCACGTGCAGCGCCGCGAGGATTGCGTGCGATCCTGACAGCTGCCTTCGCGCAGCGCCTCCAGCCATAAACGGGCAACGCCCCTTGTACTGCAAAGACGGGGTTTGACCCCTTCCCCTTCCTGGTTGCCCCGGATGCGTGCGCGGAGGCGCGGTAGGTCGGGGACACGCCCACGGACACGGACGCGGGCAAACACACACCACACACACACACACACCGATGCGGCCATCTGCGGAAGAGGTGCAACGACGACGTCAAGCAACACAACGGACATCCGTGCACGTCAACGTGAACGCAACACAAACCACCGCCCTCCCCCTTCCACGTCGTCGAGCAGCGCAGCGGGGTGCGAGCGAAGCCAAGGGCATTCGCGCGTGCTTGCGCACACGCATCTTTCTGTCAGAGGCGAGGTGACGGAAGGGCGAAGAAGGAGAGAAGATGCAGCTCACGTCGCTCACGTCGCTCACTCGCTTTCCTCACCTGCGCCCATCCCGCGGCCTCTCCGCGGGGTGCAGCGGTGGCAAGTTCCACTGACGTCGCAGTGTGTCGACGGCATCGACACCCCTCAGTGGCGGGGTGCCGTGTGCGCTGAGCACGCACTTGATTGGCCGACGACGCGTCAGGTCGTCGATGGCCGACTGCACCACGGACAGCGACCTCTGTTGCAGCACCTGCAGCCACTTGTAGCGCGGCACCAGGTCCGTGCGCTTGTAGTCGCCACGCTTCATGAACTTGAACCACACACGACACATCCAAGAGTTTACCGGGTCGAGGTCGGCGTACTCGCCGTGGTAGAGGTCCGTGCACGCAAGGCTGTTACTGTTGGTGTCCAGCAGCACGTACTCCTCCACGGCAGAGTCGCCGGGGATGCGGAGCAGCTCAATCGTCGGGGTGAGGCGCAGGACATCCACCGGCGGCTCTTGGGGAGACGACGTGGCGCGCGGCGAGAGGATGCGCAGGCGCCATGCATCGCTCTCGCGCAGCCCGACAGCCTGCACGAGCTTTTCGGTGAAGAAGGAGACGTCGTGCCACAGCACGTCAACTGGGTCGCCACTGTCGTTGCTGGGGGCACTCGGGGAGGCGGCGGCGGCCCGCTTAGCCGCCGCCGCCTCCGGCCGCGCATCCTCGGCGCGCATCTCCTCCCGCAGCTTCAGTTTATGCTGCTGCCGGCGCAACATTGCCCGTCGCTCTCTCTCGGTCGCCGTGCCACCACCGTTCGTCCCAACCGCATCGTCGTCGTTCTCCTCGTCCACCTCTCGGCCGCTCTCACCGGGCGCGGCGCTACGCTCGCGCTCGCGCTGCGCCGCCTCGGCTGTGGCCCTCGCCTTCGCGGCTGCCTCGTCGGCGCGCTGCCGCTCAAGCGCCGCCTCAGCCACCAGGTCCACCTCAGGAAACGATAGTCCGCTCATGCCGTTGCCCATGTCCTGACACCCGCCGCGCCACTCCGTTGCGGACGCAGCTGTAGTCGAGGGAGGAGCACGCAGGGCGGCGGCACCACCGCGGCTACGCCTCGTGCTGCGGTGCTGCGGGTCCGCCGCGCTGTCTGCAGATTCTTTGTTGCCGCCGCAACCGCTAGAAGACCACGTGGGTGCCGCCGCCGCCGGTAGCAGCGGTACCTCGCCGCTGGTGATCAGCTCCGCGTCCGGGAAGATGTCTGCCCACACCTGCAAGTGTCGCCACGCCGGTCGCGTCGGCACGACGATCGCCTTCACGACACGTTCCTCCTCCTGCAGCTTCAGCAGCAGCTCCACGAACGTCCGCTCGTTGACCTCGATAGGGTTGTACAAGACTGTGTAGCCGCCGACGCGCTTCTCGAACAGTGCCGGCACGTCGATGGGGTCCGTTGAGCTCGCGCGTCCCTTCGTCTCCTCTAGCGCGCGCCGACCGAAGATGGCGGCCTTGAGGTAGCGGTACGACATCCACGCATCCGTCGCACAGTCCTCCGGCGTGGGAAAGGTGGAGTATCCTGGCATCGCGTTGTGCATCGCGGTCGAGGCGGCATCACCGCTGCAGGCAGCGGATGGGTCGCTGTCGCCGGCGGTGCGCGCCGCCTCGCCGGCACTCGCCTGCAGTGACCTCGACGACGATGCGGACGCCGCTGATGGTGTGGCTGCCGGCCTCGAGGCAGCCGAGAAGGGGCTGCGTATGCCGCCGAGGCCCAAGCCGGCATCGCCACCGCCGCCGGGGATCTGCGTCACATGGTGGACGGTGCGCCGCAGCAGGGCGCGCTGCTCCAGCGTGAGCCCTGGGGAGGTTCCCGTGGGACTACCTGGGACGGGGTGGTGCCCTTGAGCGCCTCTGCTGCCCCCGTCGTGCGCCGGCGCGGTCTTTGGTCCACCCGGCGCCGTCGACGCGGCCTGCGGCACGCTCGGCATGCGCCCCTCCACCTCGACCCTGTAGTCGGTCACCACCACCATTGTGTTGTCGAGTTTTGTGTTGTCGTCTCGCATGTAGCGGAGGCCGCTCATGACTTTCATGATTCCCTGCGACTCCTCTGTCAGGTGCAGCTGCGGAGACGGCTGGGACGGGTTGCTCTGCTTCTCGATAAAGTACGGGTGCGCGTAGACGTCGGCCGGCCGCTGGTTCTTGAAGAGCACCGCCATGGCCGTGAGGCCCTGCGGGAAGGGCAGCCGGCCGCGCACGAAGAACGTGTTCGGGTTGCACACATCGGTGATCATGACATAGTTGCGGCGCACGTGGTCCTGCATCATAAAAGCAGCCTTGGACATCATCTTGTCTGTGGGTTGCTGTGGGTGTCCCGTGGGACGGGTGGCAGCGACGGAAGCAGGGAGGGAGGGAGAGAGGGAGGGAGGGAGAGAGGGAGGGAGGGGGGGGATGAAGGACGGGCAGGAGTTCTGCGCGCGTCAAACAACACACCTGGCTGGGGCATGCTGTGCATGGCCGAGGCGCGCACGTTGGGAGGGGGTGGGGAACCATGCGATGGCGTGGTTGACGCCACTGCTGTGCCTCTCCGACGGCCTGCTGTACCTACCGATCTCGGCGAGGCGGGTGCGTGTGCGCCAGAGCCCTCGGCGTCCTTGTCGCCGTTGCTATCATGAAACAGGCGCCTGCTGCTGTGTGCTGCCCCACACCACGCCTCTGCCGCGGCGACACCACATGTGCGGCATGTGCCCACGCACCGCATCGCAGCGGCGGACGGGTGTGTTCTGCGGCATTCGACGCGTTTCACACTGTGTGCGGGGTGCCGACGGCGGTGAAAAAATGTGTGTGTGTGTGTGCGGGTGGTGGTGGTGGTGGTTGCCCTGGGGAGGAGAGCACCGCCACAAAGCCGCTCGTCTGCCACAACGATGCCGACTTGCAGTACGCGCCGTCCGCCTCTCCTCAATACCGCCCCCTTTCCCCCCCCCTCTCTCTCTCTCTCTCTCTGTCCCTCTCGGAGCGGTGCAGCATCGTCACTGAGGTCGTCACCCGCGACAGATGGCGACGAGAAAGACCGACATGGCGTATACATCACCTGTGTAGCTCTTCACGTACGTGCCGACGGCGAAGCTCGCCTCGCTCGTGCCCACCTCGTGCACTGCGCACTCAAACACCTGCTGCAGCAGCTCCTGGAACTGTGGGTCACATGGGTTGTAGGAGCCCATTACGGGCGAGCCGAGCAGTCGAAGCGGGCTCACGCTCGAGGATACAGGGGTGGTGGTTGCCGGTTGAGCAGCAGCGGCATCCTCCTCATGCCCTATGCTGCCGTTGTCGCGACTGTGATGGCGGTGGCGGTGTTGGCGACGCTTCTGGTGCTGCCGACGCTGCGGCGCACTCATGTCACTCTCCGGCTCGCCGGTGATGTTCTCACCAAAGTACTCGCTCAGCCGCACCGCGGCGCTCAGTGTGATGTCGCTGCGCCGCGCCGACGCGCATGTGCACCGCTCTGCCTCGGCCGACTCCAGCAACTCTCGCAGGATCGCCTCGACACCGCGGTGGTACGACGGCGGGCATCCGTTGCGCCACGTCAGCAGTGCTTTCTTCAGACACGCGCGCAGCTCCAGCTCAATCTCGCGAGACTTGACCGGGTCGGCCGCCGGGAACGTCAGCACATCGCGCTGAATCGGAAACAGGTGCGGCGTGCATACGGCGATGCGCGCGTCCTTGGCGCTGTCGAAGCACGGTAGCCAGTGCGCCGGGTTCGCAAGGTCCCACGTCATGCGGTGTGGAAAGCCCGACAGCTGCACGTTCGCCCACAGCTGGTCATGCGAGACGACCATATACACGTCGCGCAGCGCCGTGCCATAGGGCTTGCCGGCCGACACGGTCCAGCCGGAGTGGGGGTCGATCAGCATCCACTCGGCGTCGTCGAAGGCGTGGAGCACCATGATGGTCTGCTGGCAAGTGGTGGTGCCGCTGCCGAGGACGGCATAGGTCGGCCGGTCCGGCGCCAAGCAGCGCAAGAAGTGCGTCAGCAGCAGCGCGAGCTCCCCGCAGTCGCCCGAGCGCATCGCCAGCAGCTCTGCATTCGTGTTCCACACGTCCTTCTCACCCCACGACAGCATATCCGCGACGAGCGGGATTAGCGAGACGTAGCGGATAGCCTCGTACACGGTGCGCACGCACGGCGGCGGGGGCCCACCGCGGGGCAGAATGTAGCGGCACACCAGCATCAAGTCGCCGGTCGAGCACTTCACGAAGGGCTCGATCTGCCGCGTCGAAGCCTGCGCGTTCATTGCGCCGATCGCCTTCACCTTCTTCATGGCCGCCTGCTGCCACTTCAGCGCCACTTGGTGCAGGTAACGCAGCTGCGGCGACACATTCAACTCACTTACTTGGCGGGTCAGCTCTGCGCGGCTGAGCCCCGGCGGCGGCTCGCGCTGCAACGGTGGCCAGAGGGACATGTACAGCTGCAGCGTAGGCTCGGTGCTCTGTCGGTCGCTGCTCGTATTGTCTACTGTCAGCGCCAGCACGGCTGAGGCGGACGTCGCCAGTTGCTGTGGGGATGCGGCTGCTGTTGCTGCGCCCGAAGCCCCCTCGGCGCGGTGTGCAGGGAGGCGATCGAAACTGCCGAACGGGTTCGGTGCCAGCGTGGCCGTGCCACCGCTCGTGGTTCCACACCCAGGGATGAAGTGCTGCTTTGCTGCCTCGTCCTCCGTCGAGTCACGGTGTGGCAGCAGCGTGTGGTAGCCGAGAAGCCAGCGCGGCATGCGCAGCGGGTAGACGCCCTCCATGCGCGCCTGACTTGCTTGATGCAGAGAGTAGAATGGGATGCGCAAGGTGCCGATGAAGCGCCGCTCTGTGCGGTAGTGCGTCTCGTGCGCTACGGCCGCCGTCGCCGCGGCGGACGGCGCCATCTTTACCTCGACCTTGTCGTAGAGCGAAATGATAACGTCGTCGTCGATCATGCCGAGCGTGTCCTCCTCAAAGTTCAGCGGTTGAAAGGGCAGCTCAAGCGACTGGAACCACGAAGGGTTGCTGCCTACCTCGCTGCGCGTGTAGGCCACCTCGGACACGAAGCTGGCCTGCACGAACGGCTCCAGCGGCGTGCCGTCGGCGCGCCGAGGCAGGTTGTGCGCCTTCATGATGTGTATGACAATGCGGCTGTCACGCCGACGCGCCAGCAGAGCGCGGTCGATGTCCTCCGTCTTGGGCCGCACCTTTCGATGCGGGTTCAGCTGACTGCGCGGCGCAAAGTAGAAGACAAGCTTCAGCACGAGCTTCGGCACCCGCACCACCGCCTCCAGCTTCTCGGCGTCCGTCAGGTGATGCCGTGCCTTTCGCGTGAGCAGCATCCGCCGCTGTCGCTCCTGCCACAGCTTCAACTTCGTCTCCCGCGGTAGCGGGCTCAGTGGGAGCCCGGAGATGGCCGACGGTGCCGAGTAGTAGTGCTGGACGTTGAAGAGCACCCCTGCCGCCGCGCCGTAGCCCTTCACCCGTTCTGCCTCTTCGGTTCTGACTGAGCGCTTCAACGCCTTCTGCAGCCGATACACATCCGCGTCGTCTAGCGGCATCGCACGCGCGAAGAGACGCGCCTCGACCTCGTCGACGGCTTTGACCTTGTTCGTGTGAGCCAGCCATCGCCGGCGTAGGTGCTCGAGCCGGGCACTCGGCAAGGGCTGCAGAGAATCATCCGCGGCGTAGCAGTCGCGGCTGCCACAACCACCGCCGGCGGCCTCTGCTGCCGCCGTGAGCACGTGCATCGTGCGGCGCGTTCCGTCGGGAGCGGGCAGCGCTGTCGCCGCCGCTCCGACAGCGCTGCCGACTCTCTGCAGCAGCTGGCCCGAGAACGCGATGTGTTTGAAGCTTCGGCGACTCCCACCGAGCGCGGTCTGGTGCGCCTTGCCAGCGCGCCCAGCTGGCATGCCTGCAAGCGCGTTTGTGGGATTCGGCGTCGAGACTTGCCGCTGCAGCCTCGCCGACCCGTCGGCAGAGTGTCGGCGATGCGACGACAACGGAGCCGTTCCGGCACCGCCACCGCTGGCTGCGCTAGCGCGACCCATGCCCTGCTCTTCATAATGGGCGCGCAGTGTGCACAGTAGCGGGAGGTACTGCGGGTCGAGCGGATCTGCCGCAGGCCCGCTGCTGCCGCCGCCAAGGAAAAGGTGCTCGATTTGCGCGACTGTCATGCCCTGGCTGCCCGTCCACGTCGTCGAGGCGGCCAGCACCCCGTGCACCGAGGTGGCCGTCGTTGTCGATGAGGCGGCGCCGTTGGTGCCGGCAGCCGCTCGCTGATGGTGCGCGAAGAGCCGCCCATGAAAGACGAAGGCTGTCGGCGGCTGCAGCGGCAACAGGCTGTACGTGCGGGCCAGCGTCGGTCGCAGCCGCACTGTCGACACGACCGTGTGCTTCGAAGGGCCGGCGGTGACGGGGATCAGGTGCAGCAGCAGTTCCGCCGGCTCATGCAGCGCACGCACCTCGAAGGTTTCGTTGAAGAAGACGACTTTGGCGGCCGTCATGGGGCGCGGTGTGGTGCAGCCAACGTACTGTGGCACCATCGCCGCGTGCGAGCGGGTAAAGACGACCAGTTGGAAGTACCTGAGCGCATCCTGTGCCACTGGAGGCACCGCCGCCGCGCCGCCACCCCTCTCGCCGGGCTGTCTGTCAGTCTGCAGCACATCCGCGCCCTCCACCTCGGCAGCGTAGTGGAGGAGATCATCCCCGGTGACGTACGGTGTTTCCTCGGCTGTGCCGTGCCGACGAAGGAAGAAGCGGAAACGCTGCGGCTGCGGCCAGGGGGGCGACACAACCCCTCTACCACTGCTGTCAGTGCTGCTGTCGCCAACACCGGCCTCGCCCGAGGAGACGCTTGTTGCCGGTCCGAGGAGGGGCGACGCGCTCGCCGAGGTGGAGGGCTGGGCAGGTGGCGAGCCGGGAGGAAGCACGAAGGAACGCGGACTAGAGACGCGCGGGTTGCCCTGCTGCTGCGGCTGAGAACCGAGACTGGCGCCATGGCGGTCAACCTGGCCATCGTAGGTGACACTGCTGTCCACGCGATGCACCACGGGTATATTGGCGATGAGCTCATCGTTGACCTGCACGGCGATTTCATCCTCCGACGCCGCTGCCGACACCTCGGCGCCGAAGACGGGCGGGTGCGAGGGCATCTCCTGCGCCATCGCCGTCACAGGGGGCTGCGCCCCACGGTTGCGGCTGTTGCTGCGACTGCTCCGGTGCTGGTTCTCGACAATGATGGGCGTGTCGGTCGTCGCCACGTCCAGCTTTTCAGCCGCGCGCTGCCCTTGCGCCTGCTTCTGTCGCCGAAGCATGAGGACGGAGTTCCACAGGACGATCATCACCTGGAGGCAGCCGCGCTCCACGTCCGCCGACGTCTTCGCCAGGGATTCCAGTCGCAGCTGCAGCTGTTCCATGTCGCTAGTACGCTGCGACTGCCGCTGCAGCTGGAGCACCTGCTCCTGGTAGAAGAAGCGATTCTTGAGGGAAGGGAGCAGGTTCAGTTGCAGGAGGCGATACTGCTCGTAGTACTGCAGCAGCAGTGAGGTAAGGTACTCTTCCGGGCTGAAGGCCACGAGGCTGTGCTGCGCCGTTGCCGCGGATAGCGCGAACAGCAGGGCCGCTGCGGTGCTGTGCAGGTTGCCGTTGCGGCGTTGCTGCTGAAGCAGCAGGGCGTCGTGAGCGTCCGCGGCTGTGCCGTTGCCGCTGGCGTGTGTGTCGCGAGGCAAGAACACGTTCGAGGAGGAACCCAACAGGAGGCTCGACAGCGGATCCTCGGAGCTGCATAGCACACTGGAACGGCGTTCCCCACCGCCACCCCCACCAGCAGTACCCACCGCCGCCGCCGCGCTGTCTCCTACCCCGAGATGGGCACCGAGTACGCTCGCGCCACGGATGCTCTCCAGGGAAGGCTGGAAACGAACGTAGTCGACGTGCACCGAGTACGACTTGCGCGTGTCCCCTCCGACGGCAGCAGCACCACCGCCACCGCTGCGCCACTGTTGCTGGTGGTGTGCGGTGTAGACGAGGCTTGCCCCTGGCGTCGAGGGCGCGGCCCTGCTGACGCGCTGCACCGACTGCAGCGCGGTGAAGTCGTAAGCGGGCCGCATGTCTGTCATGGTGACGTAGTCCGCGTGGATGAGCGGTGTCTGCCGCCGCCGCAGAGCCTCGCTGAGCCGGGGCCCGCGATTCGGCAACGCGCTCCAGGACGTCGCAAAGATGTCGCTCATCATCGTGTTCGTGATGGTTGTGCGGATCGCCCGCTCTAGCGCCGGTGGGTACGTGTTCTGCACCGTGCCATCCACCCCTGCCGAGTCAGGAGCGCCGACAAGATCCAACAGCGCACCTTGCGCTGGGTCGCCGAGCTGCGCCTCGAAGGCGCGAAGTCGGCTCTCGAGATGGTCAAGCAGCTCCGTCAGCAGCTTCGCCGCCGCGCCGTGGCGGCGCCAGACTGGTATTGTCTGCGCCATCAGTGAACGCTGCAGGTCCTTCGCCTCCACGGCCCGCGATAGAGGCGGGGTCGACGGCGGTGGTGGTGGTGGTGATACTGGTGCTGGAGGTGATGGGGGCGCAGCCGGTCGAGCACCACGCTCACCTCTGTCCGTGTCACCTAGAGCCACCTCCATCCCACCTGCCGCGAGCTCTTGCACCTCTCTCGCGACCGCCGCAGAGATCTCGCCTGCCGTGGGAGGCGCGGGGGCAGCGCCCCAGTCCGGTTCCGCAGGACGGTACACCTCACACCGTGCCGGGTGCGAGTCAGGTGAGATGAGCACGCGAACGCCGCCGCTGCGGCGCAGCTCATCGCGCAGACGGCGCACTCGTGCGATGTCGCTGCGCAGCCGCAGCACAACCGCGTCGACGGGCAGCTGCACAAGTCCCTCGGAGTCGTTACTCGCGCAGCAGCACCTCCAAGTTGTGCCTACCCCACTGCACTGCAGCGCTGCGGCTACGTCGCGGTCGAGGTGGTGGCGGTCGAAGAGCAGGAGGTCGCTGTACTCTTTCAGCCAGGCGGGCACCGGGCCTCGACTGAAGCGGGCTGACAGACGTACGAAGGCGGCTGTGCCGCGCAACGAGCCCTCGGCGTCCGTCGCGTCGCTTAGCTGCTGTGCCTGGAGAGCCCGCATCCGTTCGGCGATGACCCGCTCGGCATCCTCGCCCTCGGGCAGGTAGTCGTAGTCCCTGTGGGTGTCCGCATCCGTCGCAGCGGCTTGTGATGGCAGGGTGCGACGGAGGCCCGCCCAGGCGGCGGCGGCGCCGTCGGCTACACCTCCACCGCCGGCGTCACCGATCGCTCGTGCTGTGGCCGGTACGACGTCCGCTGCGTTGTCCTTGCCGCCGCGACGACGGCGCTGGCGAGTACGAGTGACACGACCGCTAAGGCCTTCCGCATCACCAGTGCCCGATCGCGGCTGCACGAAGACCGTGGCGGACAGGGCTGGTGCGTTGCCCTCCTCGCCGTCGCTACTGCCGCGTCGCGTTTCCTTCCCTTTCTTGTGCTCCGTTCGACCACCATCGACGTCCGCCGCGGAGGCGTGTGCAGCCGCATTCGTGCTGACAGCCGCGCTTGCATCGACGGCGTCTGGCTGCAGCGGCGGTGACGGTTGCGGCACGACGGACAGGTGGGGGAGCGAGGTGACGGCCTCGCTGTGGCACGCTGCGGAGCCGTCCCGCGCGGTTGTCGTTATCTCTGTCACGACTGCTCGGTGGTAGGCCGTGCGCTCCTTGGCGAGCAGCAGGTCTGCCAGGAGAGTATCCATGCCGGCAGAGGGGAGCCCGCTTGCTGGCGCTTGTGCGAAGGCGTCCAGACCTCCGGAGGGATGCCTGCCTGCCGCTAACACGTCCGTCGGTGATGCGACAAGAGCTGGCTGCTGCTGTCGCTGATTTTGTACCGTCGGGGAGGCGAGGCTGAGGACGCCACTGGCGCTGCCGTCGGGGGCAGTGGCAGCAGCGGCGCCTGCTGACTGCGACGACGAGATCGGCACGCTCACGGCACACCAGTCGCGCCAGTTGTCGGCCGGCTAGCAGAAGGAGCTGCGCGTCAACACAACGAGGCGTTCCTTTCCGTCTTTTCTATCCGCGTGTATGCCGGCTGGCTGCGTCGGCTGCGACGGTCGCCGCCGGGGAGAGAGCGAGAGAGATGCGGGGGGATGCGGAGCCTGGTCTCTGCCACCCGCTCTCTCGGCCCAACCCCTGTCTATGGGTGTGTATAGGTGCCTGCGTGAAGGTGTGCTGTGCTCGCTGGTGCGAGATCGGGGGGGGGAAAGAGTGAGAGAGAGAGAGAGAGAGAGACGGGGAGGGGAGGGTTGAGTCGATACGGCAGTCATGAAGTCGGGGCGTGCGTGGGCCATCCCGCACACCAACCGGCGATGGGCGACGCCGCCTGGTAGGAGTGGGGAGGGGGCGGGGAACGGCTGCATCGCGCGCTCAGGGTCGACGCCTCCCCTTATCCGTCCATGTCTCTCGCTCATTGACGGACATGAACGCAGAGAAACGGCAGCAAAGCCAGTTGAGATCCTCCCCGGCACAGGAGGTGGTGGTGGTGCGTACGTGTGTGTATGTGTGTGCTGGTGCCCGTGCCGGAGATGGCACACACACACACACACACACACACACACACATTGGTGCGATGAGAGATGGAGAAGCCACACACCACAACCACCATAGAAGCCATCACCGCCGCTTACCTTTTATCAGGGGCCTTGCCCTCCTCAGCTGTGACATGACCGGCGCGGTTACCGCAGTCGCGGTGTGTTTGCCAGCCACTGCCGCTGCACAGGAGGGAGGAGAGCCTTTCCTGCATGACAGAGTGCAACAGACGCGTTTTCTTTTGGTGTGTGCGTGCGTGTGTGTGTGTGCGTGTGTGTGTGCATGGTGGTGGTGGTGGTGGTGGTGGTGGGATGGCGGCGCCTGCGCATGCATTACGTTGTGCTGAAGAGGTCTTCCGGGTCCATCCGAGGGAGGGGTTTCGGTCTCTCCTGCTGTGGTGGGGACGCGGCGCTAGCGCCGGCACCGCCGCTGTTCGCCGTCTCGGTCGCGCTGGCGGACCCCGCCGCTGCGGCTGCCGGCCCCTTCTGCTGCCTCTGAGAGAGCAGCAGCGCCCTCTGAGCCTCCAGTCGCTCTACAAAGTCGGCGTCCATCTTGTCGGCGCCGTACGTGTCGCGCAGGCAGCGAAGTAGCGCGCCGATCTGCGCGCCTGTGAGCTCATCGCTGCGCTTCCACAGCGCGGAGAGTACCGTGGCCATGGCAGTGCGGAGAACATCACCAGGTGCGGGCAGCGGCGGGGAGGAGGGCTTGTCCTGACGCGTCACCGGTGGCGTAGCGGGAGTCGGCGCATCATCGTCGCTCCTGTGCGCAGCGGCACTGGCGCCCTTGGCGACTGTGCGGAGACCCGTTGAGGTGGCCAGCCAGCACAGGCTCAAGCAGACGTCAACGAGCTGGGCGATGGGCAGCAGGTCACTGCAGACGCGGCGTGTACACGCACGCCGCACGCACGGCAGCGCCACGGCCACGTCGACCAGGGCTGCGCTGCTGAGACTGACAAGTAAGGTTGCAAACCACGGACGAGGCACCACCTCGACGGACAGCTTCGTCGCCGGTGTCCACTGCGAACGTTGTTCTGCAATCCGCTGCTGCTCCGCCAGGGGCAGCAGCGGCTCCTCTGCCGCGTCGACGGTGTCCGGCAGGAGGGTGTACATGAGAAGGAACGTGCTCCGGCAGGCATCGTAGGCGTTGTGCAGCAGCGCTGCGTACCGGTCCGCATAGGCCGTCGGGGCACTCGCATCTTCGACTGTGGCTGCGGCTGCGTAGTGCTCCAGGAGCGATGGCATCAAGTGCACCACATCCACCGGGTACAGCTCCGCGCGGCAGTCCCGGAGACCGAGAAGCATCCATGGGAGCAGGGTGCGGACAACGTTGTCATCTCCGTCTTCGCCTTTCCTTACCTCGCCCGCCGCCGCGCGTGCTTGTGCCGCGTAAGATGCACGGATGTCGCTCCTGGCGAGAAGCGTGGTTGTCACGACCGCCACTGCGCTTGGCGTCAGGGTGCGCAGCACGTGCTGGGCAGCCTGCACACGCCTGTGCACTTGCGCTTCCGCGGCCTCGTCCTCGTTGTCAGTCGTGGCAGCTGCCGCCTCGGCAGCTTCGCCGTTCTCGCTTGGCTGCTGGGCAGAGCGCACCGGACGCCGCGCCGGTACGTCGGGTGCCGCGACCGCTGGGTCTGCGCTCGACGCGCCACAAGACCTCGACGTCGCTGCCGCCTCGGCCACCTGCGCCTCCGCTGCGCACAGGCACAGCCAAAGCTGGTAGACGAGGACGCCAAAAAGCACGTGGTCCGTCACATCGAGCGCCGCGAACCCGTTGATGGCCGTGAGTGTCTCGTGCAACGTCAGCCGCCCCGCTTCTTCCATTACACGACCACGCAAGAGCTCCCATACATCCTTGAAGACGCTCGCCTGCGCCTCGCTGCGCTGGCGGCTCATGTATGCCTCAGCGACGACCGCGAACGGCTCCAGCATCTCACCAAGAGGGGCCTGCTCCACCTGACCAAGCAGCAGCCGACATACACGCGAGTAGTAATGTGACAGAAAGACGTTGGCGCGCTGCAGGGCCGCCACAACGCGCGGGAGCGCTTCGAGAGACACGGCGCTAGCCGCGCCGTTGCCGGCTCCGTCCTCCCCCGTCTGCCGGAGCGCCACACCAATGCGGTGTGTAATGCACTCCTTTGCCAGCGCGCAGTTGCGCTGGTACCGCGGGTTCGCAGACAGCATGTCCAGCAGCACGGCACAGCCGACAGGGTCGACGCGTCGCACAACGTCCCGGGCAGTGAAGCGCGAAAACCAACGCTGCACCGACACATCGTCGATGGCGGACGAGGGCAGCTGACGGACCACCGCGTCCATGCCCTTGACCAAGTACGACGGGGACACGGCAGAGGCGACGGACGTGAGGTGGTTCACGACGGCAACCTGCGCGGTGCGGGGGAGCATGTCAAGCGCGACGACGCACAGCCCCGCCACGAAGGCGGTGGGCGTGACGGAGCGGCCGAGACGACGAAACACCTGCAGGGCGCGTTGGCGGTCATCAGGGGTGATGGCGACCGTGGACATCAACGTCTGGGCTGGCGTGCTAGTTGCGGTTGCCACAAGCGCCACTGTGTGCCCAGCAGATGCACTGGTGGCGGTGCTCGCAACAACCTTGTTGCCGCGGCTGCTGCCCTCCTCTTCGGGGACCATCAACTCCAGCCCCAACAGTACCTGCGACGCCACCGCGGTGTCCGTCATCGCGGCCGGCGAGTGCAGAAGGCGGCGCAGCAGTACACGATGCAGCGGATGATCAGGGATGAGCGAGTGGCGGTGCAGCAGCGCGCGCAGCGTGCGCCGTGCCGCAGCCAGAGGAAGCAAGCGCTCCAGCTCTTCATCTTCTATCCGTGACGGGGGTAAGGCGGCAAGGGAAGTTGCCGTGGAGGCGAGTGCGGCGAGAACGGTGCTGGCGAGCATCTCGTAAGTCTCGGCCCAGTGCGGACAGCTCACACGCAACAACAGACACAGCAGCGCAAGCAGCTGCGTCGGGGTCACCGTCGCCACGTCGCTGGTGGCGGCAGGGCTCTGCAGATGGTTGCACACGCGGCACACCTGCGCGCACACGACGTCCATTAAAGGGTAGTAGTCTCCATCCGTCACCTCCAGCAGCTGCTTCCGCTGCTGCGGAGCGTTCAATCCACCGTTACTGCCATCGGCACCGGTGTTGTGGGCTTGTCGCCGCTGCGTGCGGTTGGACGCGGATGGGACGGTTGACAGTGCGCGCAGCAACGCCGTGCAGTCCGCCAAGGCGGCTGCGGCGTCGTCCGTGCGCGGACGGCGCGCAAAGTACGCCATCCAGAGAGTCGTCAGGTGCGTGACAGCGTGTCCAGAGACGGCGTAGTGGCGTAGGGCCGCTGTCACGTCCAGCAGCACGGCTGCGCCAGGCAGCGCCTCGACAGCCTCACCCGTGGCGTCGTCAGCGACGCTCTGAGCGGCCCGCTCTGCCGCGCGCGCTAGAACTCGGGTGACCTCGGGCAGCAACGCAAGGTGAAAGAAGCGGTGGAGTTGGTGATGACCGGGTACCGCGGCGCGGCCGAGCAGCCGTGCCATTGTCACGGCCGCGGCTCCGGTGAAGGCGGCAGCCGGTGGGGCTGCGTCCAGGCCGTCGCCGCTGGGCAGTCGGAGGACACGCTGCCGCAGCGCCGCGATCACGTCGCCGCCGCCTGTCGTCTGACCTGGCCCACTCCTCCGCAGCACCTCGAGGTAGTCGGCGGCGATGGGGCCAAGAACGTCATCGGCAAGCGCGCCGCACTGGTATATACGTGTGAGGACGAGCGCGAGGGCGGGCGGTGGCAGCAGGGACGCGATCTGTCGCGTGTGCAGGGCAAGGGCGCGGCGGAGCGGCATGTACACCGAGTTCTTCATTGAGGCCGCGGAAACGGGGCGAGCCACTGCCGTCGTTGCCGAGGACGCGAGAGCGCCCGCGCCGTCGCCGGGCTCTGAAGTCACTGCTTCGCCCGCGCTCTCGTGCACGCCGCCGCCCTCCTCCTCCAGCTCCGCGAGATTCCCTTGTAGCGGCGGTAGTGGTGGTGCCTCCGCTTCGCCAACGCGTTGGTGCACGTACGGCATCACCTGTTCCCACAGCGCCACCACCACCGCTGGCGGCAGCGCCGATACGTGGCGAAGCCCATCCGTGCGTGTGGCCGCTGCCATGTACTGCAGATGGGCTGCCAGGCACTGCAGCGCCGCTGCTAGCTTCGCGTCGGTGACGGTCGCTGCTGCGTCGCCGGCTAACGGGGCCGACGACGTGGCGGCAACGTGTGCGAAGTGGAAGAGAAGCGGCAGCGCTCGCGTTCGCAGCTCTTCAAAGTTGGCGCGCACGTCGCTCGGTGCAGCGGCGGCCAACTTCGAGGCCGGAGCCGCGGAGCACGGCGGCAAGTGCGCCGAAGAAGAGAGCTCGAGCGCCTCCAGCACCGTCGCGCACTCCAGCAGCGCGACCGCCTCATCCGCCGTGTGAGGGATGCGGAGAAGGGCGTCTTCAGCGCCCTCCAGCTCTTCTTGGGTAGCACGCTGCTGCCCCACCAGTAGCGACGTCTGGGTCGCTTGTCGCGGGTGCCTTCGAGACCGAGGCGGCTGCTTCAACGCTTCCCGCGACTGCACGTGCACGGCACGGTCCGCTGCGCTGGCCTCTGTGTTGCCGTCATCGGTGGAGCCGTGCCGATGCTCGCCGCGGGAATGACGAGCGGTGGCCTCGCTCTCTGTGCAGCCATGGCGCCGGCGGCTGCCACGATGGTGCCTCGGCGAAGACAGCGCGGGTGAGGGGCCGGAGACAGGGAGTACCACCGAAAGATTGTTGCCGAGGTCCATCACGTGGCGACGCCGTCTCGTTTGCGGCTGCGTGGCTGCGGACCCGCTCGCTGCCGCTGTACGCCCCTGGGTCGATGCTGTGGTGGCGGTCGTCGTTGCGTAGCAACGCCGGCCTCTTGGCTGCGGCGAGAGCCCGAAGCTGCCAAGCCCTCGGAGCTTGAAGGCGGCAGTGCGCCGCGCGCTCGTCCGCCATGCCGTCGCTGATGCTCCCGCCTCCGCGAAATCAAAAACATGGCCTGAGTATGGAGAAGACGCGCTCATCATCATCGACGACGACGCGAGGGGCACGGGAGCGACCGACGCCGCCGTCGACGGTGATGCAGCACGCCCTGGCAGACGTCGCAGCTGCGCGAGGTGGGCTCGCGTGACCGTAGCGGCCCTCGAGGGCTGCATGATGCTGTTATGGGCGAGATAGATCTGGCTCGTGCGCGTGGCAGCTTGTCGGCGCAGGCGTCGTTGTGCAGAGTAGAAGAGGAGAGGAGCGCAAGAAGAAGGCGATGGGTGAGAAGTGTGTGTGTGTGTGGGGGGGGGGTCGTTGGCACGGCGATGCGCGGAGGAGGGCGGGCGCGGTGTGCGTGCCGAGCCGACCTTGCAGGCATCTGTGCGCTTGGGCGGATCGCACTGCAGCGGCAGCGAGAATGGAAAGCATGTCGACGCATTCTGCAATGTGCTGGCGTGCGTGGGTGTGAACCGCGAATACGCAAGTTGAAGAACAAACCCCACGCAGAGAGCGCGCGAGAGCGAAGAGGGGCGGGGGGGGGGGGCCTCCCCCCCCCCCCCCCCCCCGCGCTGGAGTCTGCACAAGGGTGACCAGCGACAGGACCACCGCTCTCTCCGTCGCGCATCTACGCCGTCGTGATCTTACGCCCACACAGGCGGCCCCTGCCACTGCACCAGCGCCGACACGCGTGCGTTGTCGGCTGCGCCGAAGCACTCCACCGTGGCCATGCGCGCACCATCCTTCCACTGCTTCACAAATTCCTCGTGGCCGGCGGCGCAGAGCATGCTGGCGATGCTCTCGTGCTTCACCGCTCCCGCTTCCTTGACGGCGTTCGGCAGTGGCACTTCCACGAGCTTCGACGCCGACTGGAAGACCAGTAAAACGATGCCCCTGCGCAGCAGTGCCGCCGCAGTGGCATCCGGCGCGAGCAGCTCAATGAGCGCGTCACGGAACGCGACAGCGCTGACGGCACTCGCGTCAGCCGCGACGACGGGACACGGCTCGCAGACCAGACAGCGACCCGCCACGTCGCCGCTGCCGTGCATCGGGGAGCCGCGGCACGGCTCGACGTTCGTGTGCACACCCGCCTCGGTGGCACCGTTGTAAAAGGCGTAGTTGTTCAACTCCGGCGCACACCCCGTCAACCACTTCATGAGCTCCGTCACGGCCTGCCCCGCCACGTATGCGTTGGTGAAGCCGACGGCGGGCACAACGTTCTTGATTACCCCGACCGTGAACAAGTCGTCGATCGGAGCGCCGCCGATGCCGAACGCGGCCTGGCGCGCTCGTGCTCGTTCCGTGACCCAGCGCACGTGCTCGGCGTTGTCGGGGTTTAGTAGCTCGTCCCTGTCACCGTCCTTGCTGTCCTCCTCGCACCCTCCACCAGCGACTGCACCGTCGCCATCACCGCCTTGGCTGCGACGCCGGGACCGATGGCGGTGATGCTCTGGCCACTCCTTCAGCTGCACGTAGAGAACGCAGTGCTCCGGCGCGCGCGGCACCGACTCAAGGGTGCACAGCGGCACCGTTTCCCGCGTGGCACCGTTGTTGTACAGGTACATCTCGCACTCGATGCATGGGGTGCGGTTGTGCGCCATGTGAATGACTCGACAGTGCCCTTCGAAGCCCTCCGTGCCGGTGTCGATGATCAGCTTGGCGTCTTCTATCACGTAGTTGCCGATGCGGTACACTGCAGCCGGCGCTTGTGCCGCGGAGGCTGCCACTGCGTCCTCTGGCGGTGCTGCCGACCGTGCGGCGGGCGGCGACGCGGACGCAGGGGTAGGGACGATGACGCGCGTGGCGATTTCGGCGACTTTGCGGTTGATCCAGCGCCGAGCCGGAATCGAGTCGACGGCGAGCAGCACCGCGTCGAAGCTGCGGTAGAAGTCGTCTGGTTGATCCTCTAGACAGCCGACGACTGCTGTGACGGACACGCCAGGACATCGCGCCTGCACCGCTGCCGCTGCCGTGGTGCTCTTGGCCTTGCCGATGTCGCTGTGCGTGAAGAGAAACTGGCGATTCAAGTTGGACAGTTCGATGAGATCCATGTCGATCACGGTGAGGTGAGCGAAGCCGCTTAGGGCGAGGAGGTGTAGGAGCTCGCAGCCGATGCCGCCGGCGCCGACGACCAGCGGCTTCACAAACGACCAATCCTTCAGCGCAGGGTCGAAGTCGGCGGTGGCGAACTGGGCGGATGGGCTGACTAGCGTCGCCAGTGCGTCGCTTGCCTGCGTGAAGGCCAGCCGCGACGGCGTCCGTGACGACATCGGCTGACGTGATCGTGCTGCGGGGCACTGCTGCGTTGCTTCTTGCTCAATCCACGAACACGGCACAGCACAACATGTGAGATGGACGCAACGGAGGAAGAGGGGAGGGGGCCTCGCCACGTGCGAGGTGGGCGAGCGAGAGAGCAGCTGCCGTCTTCTGCAGGGGTCCAGAGGGCTATGGCGGATGGTGGCGGTGGCGCGAGGTTGGACAGTCCCCACCCTACAAAGCAAGTGCGCGCGGTGCCCTGGCCACGACCGCTTGTGTGTCGTGTGTGTGTGGGGGAGTTTCCCCTTCGGCAGTGCTCGTTTCCCCGATCCCGGTGCCGTTGGTCTGCATGGGGCAGAGACGGCGCCACACACTTGCAAGCGCAACGTCGACTCGAATCCCGTGTACGAGAGCCGGAGACACACCGGACGAGGAGCTGAGGCGGAGCAAGAACGTGTGTGGCGCAGACGTGTGCGACGCTACACACAGGCGCACGCACAAGACCGACTAGAAGCGATGTCGACGCAGAGAGAGAGAGAGAGAGAGAGAAAGAGGAGGGGAGGGCGCAGGCACTGCACGTACCGCTCTTCATCGTCTTGTGGACGCACGCGCGTGCGCGTGTGTGGTCAGGGAGGGAGAGAAGGGCGGGGGAGGAGCGTGTGCGAGGGCGTTGCACGGGAGGCCATGAAGTGAGTCCGGCATCGTCGTCACCATCGACCGGACCTCTGGTCTGTCTATCTGTCTGTGTGCGTGTAGGGGGGGGGCGCGTCATCAGCATGTCCAAGGCACGCCTTCGGCATTACCACGTAGGCTATCCTCGCCTAGCAAGAACCACAACGATGATGGAGTGAAAGCTGATTGTTGCGATCACGACACCTACACCGAGACGGGCCACGCCAGTGATCCGACCGGTGAGTCGGGGCAACCAAGGGTTCGGCATCCACCGCAACCCACCATGAGCTGGCCGCAAGCAAATCCGTTGGCGTCACCACGCAGAACAACACGTTGAGAACGTCTCCGTCTGGCAAACACACACACACACACACACACACACACACACACACACACACACACAAACGAGAGCCACACCGGCACGCCGACGCGCACGCGTAGGCGCACTTTGTGAAAGAGGTTATGCCATGCTCGTCAGCGTTACACCACCCGCGCCGACGCCAGCGACAGTTATGACCGGTGGCTCAACGGGCATCATCGGGATCACCGTCCCACCCAGTTGCGGATGTTGGTGCATCCCGCGGGCGGTGAAGTCGCCTCAACTCACAATGGCGTTGCCGGGCCAGTCGCCGCGTATCGACAACTCGCGATGATGCTGTGCCACCGCGCACGGCACACAGAAGCAGGAGACGAGCACATCCAACAGGATGCTCTCCCACTGCTCGCTCAGCTTCAGCTTCGAAGCCCATGGCACACACGGCGTGGCGTGTGTGCCATCACGTCCGATTCTCCTGTGCGTGGCGCGGCAGCTTCAGATGGTGCTGTGGCCGGGGGCGTCACTGATATCACTTCTGCGGCAGCTTCCCCCGTGCCTGCTGGCTCAGCAGCCGCAGCCTCCGCCGTGACGTCGCTGTCGCGTGCCCTGTGCGGCTGTGACTCTACCTCTGCCGTCGTCGCCTCCTCAGCTTGCGCCCCCGTCTCGCCCGCCTCCGTCGCTGCTGCAGTGTCGGCATTGAGGCGATCCATCTTCACGAATAGGTCGTTGCCGACGAGGCCATAGCGCTTCCGCAGCTCTCGGCGGGTGATGAGCGTGTGCAGCGTGATGGACGACAGCGGCGTGACAACGGGCCACAGCTGCATGCACCAAAAAACATCGAAGCACAGGAGAGCGGCGGTGATCGGATCGAACATGCCACGCTGCTGGCGGTACAGATAGTTGAAGTGCGTGCTGCTGATGCAGTAGATGCACATGACGGAGTCCATGGCAGAGGGGACGTCCGTGGAGAGGCCGAAGAGCCTTGTGTTCCACAGTAGGGATGTCTGTTCCTCGCCATACCCTGGTGCGGCCTCGGGCTGCAGCGGATACGGCAGCGGACCGCCGTTGTTGCCTCTGCCTACACAGCTGCTTGCCGCCACGTAGCTGGCGGCCGGCACATAGGCGTACTGGTACTGCGCGGGAGGCGGGCAGAATGCTGGCGACCCGGGCGGCGCTGTCATGCAGGCGGACAAGGTGTGTAGGGCTGCTGCTGCTGCTGGTAAGGGTATGCCATGTACGGATGCTGTGGCGGCGCTGCCTACTGCGTGCGTTGCGACCAGTTGAAGACGGGCTTCACCACGGCCACGCACGAGCCGTTGTTGTCACCGGCGCTGCCTTGCATGCAGTGCAAGCTGGTCTGTGCGGAGCTGTCGCTGCCTGTGTTGTTCGTCCACAACGCTTCCTCCCGCTGCACTACGGGTAGTCCAGAGATTGCAGGCGACCATCCACTATGGCCTGACCCGCTTCCCGCCGAGCTGCCCGGCAGAGGCGAGGGCGCATCGCTGCCCGTGACGACGCTGTGGAGACCCTCTCGAGTGCTGAGGGCGGCGCCGCTGCTGTTGCTTCGGTAAAACGCACTGCGCCGAAGCTCATCGACCAGCGGCGCCGGAGCGTCCGTGCCGTCGTTCTGCCGGTAGAGGATCGGCACACCATGCATCTCACTAGATGGCGGCACGTACACTATTGCCTGCAGCTGGTGTCGTTTGTTGATGGGGTTGCGGCAGCGGCGCACTGCTGTCACTTTCGTTGGTCGTGCAGTGGCTGCTCGAGAGCGGCAAGGATGTTGGACGTGGTCGATACGGGTTCTGCGTGCGCCCAGAGACTTGTGCTGGGACACAGGGCGCGCGACGGTGACGAAGTCGTCGTGCGTAGCTGACGAACAGAGAGAACGAGGGGCGAGAGAGAAGTGGCGCGGACGGTGCGTCGGTGTGTGCGTGGGATACAGATCTGCTTGGCAGATGCCTGCGAGGCGCCAGCGGGGGTGGGGTTGCGGGGGAGGGGAGGCAAGGAGTATCCACACTTGCCCTGAACTCTTGGCGCTGCGACTGCGGCGGTCGTGCTGATGGCAGCCGAGCCGTTGACTCATCGCTTGCATCGCGATACATGTGCGATCTTTCGGGTTCTCGCCTGCCCGCGGTATCGCGATCAGTGAAGGCGTGCGCACAGTCCCCTTCTCCCTCCTCCCGGTCCTTCCACCACTCGCACGCCGGATTCTTCCGGCGGCGACGTCAGAGAAACAGCGCAACTCAGTGAGAGGAGACGGCACTGGTGACGCCGCGAACACCCGCGTCCACGCGCACGCGCTTGCCTTGCCGAGAGAAGCAGCTGCGTTATCGAAACACAGGAAGCCGAAGGCGTGCCTTGGACATGCTGATGACGCGCCCCCCCCCCCTACACGCACACAGACAGATAGACAGACCAGGGGTCCGGTTGATGGTGACGACGATGCCGGACTCACTTCATGGCCTCCCGTGCAACGCCCTCGCACACGCTCCTCCCCCGCCCTTCTCTCCTTCCCTGACCACACACGCGCACGCGCATGCGTCCACAAGACGATGAAGAGCGGTACGTGCAGTGCCTGCGCCCAATGCACGGCGGGCATGGCGACTTGGAGGGCATCGAGGCAGGGCAGGACGGAGCAAGCAGGGAAAGGAGGAACACAGGCTCGCCCTTCTCCGGCGCGAGTGTGCGACAGCGCGGGGTGCGTGTGCGTGTCTGTGGGTGGGCGGAGAGGGGAGAGGTGGAGTGTGTATGTGTGTGTGTGTGTGTGTGAGCTTCGCTTGAGGACATGTGTGCAGCGAGGGAAGAAGGAGAGCGAGAGGGATTTGGGGTTGATCAACCATCATCATCATCACCGTCACTCGCACCCTGCGCACGCGCGTGGGTGAGCAGCGTTGCTGTGAAGGAGAGAGCATGGTGAAGGTGACCAGTGTGTGTGTGGGAGGGAGGGGGGGGGGGCTCCGCATTTTGGTTCATCTGGTGCCACCGCACCGCTGGCCTGCGTGTGGGGGAATGCAGGCGCGCAGGTCGAGGGTGGTGGTGGTTTTGGTGGTGGTGGTGGTGTCCGCTCACGCGTCAGACACCGACGCCGTGATGCCCAGCGCTTCCACACGGTACACACACACACACACACTAAGCGAAAACACGTACACGAAGAAAGAGAGAGAGAGAGCACAAGCACATGGACGCGCGGCACACCGACGCACACTCTCCTCCGCGGCAACGCGGCAGGTCCGAACAACAACCGTCCACCGATTCACAATATATATATATATATATGTATATATAGAGAGGGAGAGAAAACAGCAAGCACATTGAAGCGGGGCCAGCGATACACCCAATCTACCCGGAAAGCAGAACACCAACCACAGCGAGGGCATCGAGGGGGTGGGGGAGGAGGGGAGGGAGGGGTGATGGCCAAGAGATCGGAAGCAAGCACGCGAGAGACGGACACGGACACGAGCAGTGTGTGCGCGTGCGATGAGGTACGTGGCCGAGGGAGCGTAACTGGGAAGCAAGCAGACACCTACACACACACACCAACACACACCTACACATATATATATATATATATATATATATACGCTCTTGCTGCTGCCGCTGGTGGTGGTGGTGGTGACGATGATTGGACGAGGGAGTACGAGTGAGTGAGTGGGGGAGGGAGGGGGGGGGAGTGTGGCAGAGAAACATAAAGGCAAACACAGATGGCCGTAATTGAGGGAGAGGGAGGAGGAGGGCTGAAGGCGCAGCGGTGAGGGGTGATGTCGGCGGCGAGCGCGTGCATGTCGCATCATCCACAAGCACCATGCGAAGACCCATGCATGCACAGACGACTCTGGTGCTGCTTAGCCAGTTCGATCCACGTTCTCCCCCTTGCCTCTTCTGCCGAGCGGGTGCCGTCGGCTAGATTGTGTGCACTGTCGCTGGGGTCTGCAGCGAGTAGCGGTTGCTGAAGACGCCGCCGCACCAGTCGCCCTGGTGCATGATCTCGCGCTGATGCTGGGCAATGGCGCACGGCAGGCAGAAGCATACGGTCAGGAGGTCCAGCATCGACTCTGTCGTACAGTCACAGCCACTGCTGCTGCTGCCATGCGTATTGGAGTTGACAGGCGCGCCCGCCGAGTGCAGGTTGTAGCGTCTGCGGATGGCGCTGCGCATAAAGTAGGTGTGGAAGTGGAGCGAGCTCGGCAGGTACGAGGACACTGCGCTGAGCCCGACATCGACGCAGAACAGCCCCCAGCAGACGGGGAGGTAAAGGCCCTCTGTGTCGTTCATGAGAAAGTTGTGGTGCGCACTGGCGGTGCAGTACATGCACAGGCAAGCGTCGAGACACACGGCGCAGCTCTCGTGGCAGTTGAGGATGCCACTCGTGAAGTCGTGCCGCAGGTCCTGTGCGTGGTGCGGCACGCTCTCATGAGCGCTGCCACTATTGTCCCCGTCGTGGTACACCTCGACTTTCGCCTCGGCCGGCACCGCCGCATCGTCGATGGTGAGAGCGGCTTCCGGGTAGCTGGCGCCTTCGACGTCGTCGCCGAATCGCAGCACCGTGGCGCGCATGGGCACCTGCGCGTCGTTGAAAAGGTCGGACTTGCTCATGGTGGGTGGCGCTGTGCTGCTGGCTTTATGGACTGCTTCTTGTCTTGCCGCGAGGTGACCGTGCTGGTGGTGGTGGTGGTGGTGGTGGTGGTGCTGGTGATGGTGGTGCTGGTGCTGGTGGTGCTGGTGGTGGAGAGAGAGAGAGAGAGAGAGAGAGGCAGCGGAAAGCAGAATGGGCGGGCGAAGGCAGTAGGAGGAGCTGCCGCGAAGGGAACGGCACGCACACAAACGCACACACACACACGTGTTATACATGCGTGTGTGTGTGTGTGAGTGTGTGAGGATCGATGTGACGACCGCCCACAACCGGCACCCATGATGGGCGTGCAAGCAGCGGAGCGAGAGAGGAGATGGGTGGTCAAGGACAGGTTTGAAGGAGCGAGGGCGCGGAGTAGAGACGCTTACTGCTTGATCCATTCACGTCCAGCGACAGTGCATCTGGCCGACGCGTCTCCGCGTGCAACGGGTCGCGGTGCCGTATATCGAAAAGGGGGGTCCTGAGGACCGAGTCGCTGTCCGCCTGTGCTGCAGACCCGCACGACGCAGATGCCGGCAGACACATGCGCCCTTGCACAAGGTGCACAGAGCAGAATTGGAAGACGACGATGAATAAAGTGCTCGCGCGCGCTCTGGAAGTTTATTGAGATAGATAGCTAGGTATATAGGTATATGCATACGTGTGCGTGCGCGCGCGCCCGCAAAGTCGACCGGACAACGTCTCGTCTCGTCTCCTCTTCCTCGCAACGCGAGCCCTCCTCTTTCTCCCGCGCAGCGCGAGGTCAATCCGCACCCCCTCCCCCAACGCCGACTCTACGCCAGCCCTCGACAACCCTTTCACAGGCCCCCGCATCCTACCCCCCTCGGGTGGGCCAGTGTGAGGGGCCGGCTGCGATGCGCTCGAGCCGCGCTGACACGCTCTGCCCATCATATGGACAGTGCAAGCCTGTGCGCACTGTCGCGGGTGGCACCGACGCAACGCCATGCACGACATGGCCGCTGACGTCCGTAGCCCTAACTCGCGCTCTGGCGGGCACCCCCGTTCGTCACAGATGCTCGACCCTGGTCACCACCACAGGTGGTTCGGCATGGGCCGGGACGGCGGAGGGAGGGGGGAGCGGGAGGAGCGGGAGGAGCGGGGCGTGGGATGGGGTGGGCTGCCCTGCAGCCTAGGTTACCCCCACGCACAGAGGTGTGCGCGTGTGTGTCTGTGCGCCACCACCCCGTCATCCGTGCCGTAGCGAGACGGCTGAAGAAGAGCAACGAACTTCGATGCAGTGACCCAAAACCGAGAGCGAGTAGGGGGATGGGGCACCATCGACTCATTGAGGCACCGCATCACTGGCTCAAGAGGCTTGTACATACATGCATACACACATATAATATATATATATATGTGCGTGTGTGTGTGTGTGTGGACCGTGTTGGTGGCGGGCGGCCCCCTCCCCCTCCGCGCGTGCGACTGTCGGTAGGATCGAGGACGATACCGAGTTGGGTGAGCGGGGAGCGCACCGGAGCGACAACAGCGGGCCAAGCCACGCTGGTAATCAATGGTGTCGGAGTCTGGGAGGCTCATCCCTGTCCTTCGGAGGCGCCTGTCACCCGCTTCTCGGGTGCCGAGAATATCACGGACGACTCTCTCACGCGTCTGGAGGGCCCTCGTGCGGCTCCGACTGCTGTTGCTGCGCCTCTTGGTAGATGGACACCGACTTGTGCAGCAGGTTCCGGATGCGGTCAGTCGTTGTTGCGGTGTCTGTCGCCGCTGTGGCAGATGACGACGCTACAGCCGATGGTGGTTCACTCATCTGGTCCACCTCGGTATCCCTCGGCTCCGCATCCATCGAGAAGGACGACCTTCCAGAGCTGCGACGCTGGCTAGGTGCAGCATGCGCCACCGCTACAGCAGTGGACCTCTTCTTGCTTGTCGAGGTCTTCCGTGGCTGCTGCTGCTGAACTTCCACGTCGTCGACAGCCTCCCTCACAGCGCCCCTTGCCGCTGTTGTCCCTGCGGTTACCGCCCTCACGGTAACCGACAGCCTCAGCGGAGACGACGGCGAGGAGGCACCGTGGCCATTACCACGACTGGCACTACTGTGACAGCTGCCGTCGTTGCTGCTGTGGACGCTGACAAGGCTGGTGCTGCTCGGCCGTGCCTCGGGCTGTGAATGTGGGTGCTGCCACTCTGCTGCTGCTGCTGCTGCTGCGGCATTGGAGCTCCTCCGCAACGCCGAAAGCGGGGTATCGGTGGAAATGGAGCGCGGTTCCAGCTGCGCTGGAGCGGCGCGGGTTGCAGCGGCGGCCGTGAGGGAGGTCGTTGAGGCTTGCGAGGTCATTGTTGGTTGAATTTCCGACCGTCCTGATACGAAAACCCGCTGCACCGTGCACCCGCCCCGAGCTCTTGCAGCGGTGCGTGTCGGCGTCGTCGTCATCGCGGCCGAGGGCCTTGATCGCTGGTGCTTGTTGCCATGGCGTGATGTCGTGCCGCCACTGCTTCCTTCGGGCTGTTGCAGCAGCAGCAGCTGCTGCTGCTGCTGCTGCTGCTGAGCAACGAAGTACAGGTACGCGTCCTGCGCCATCTCGCCACCCTTGTAGCTACCGTAGAAGGCCTCAGTGAGCTGGTGATACGACAGCTGTGGGGCGGCGGCCTTCGCAGCGACCTCCGGCACTGCCACGTCCGCCGTGCCGCTGCTGACCGTCATCATCGTGCTTCCGCTGCGGCCGCTCGCTGTGGTGGAAAGGCCTCGGACCCCGTCGCGGTGCACGGGCTGCCCGGTTATGTCCCACAAAACAGACGGCGCTGCGGGCAATGTGGACGACTGCCGTGATCGCGCGTCCGGGCTGCGCGCAGCCGAAGCGCGCTCCTTGTCGCGGGACGCCGTTATCCGCAGCGGCGCTGACGACGACTCTGGCGTGCCTGAGGTGCACAGACAGTGCTGCGAGGCCGTCGCGGACGAAGACGCCGGGTGCGTGAGGGCTGCCATCGGTGCGCTGCGGAAATCGCCTGCGTACACGTCTGTGTCGCCGGCGTTGGGGTTGTGGTGCTGCGGCGACCCTCTCGCCGTCGCGCGGTGAAAGCCAACGCTGTCGTTGTAATCCGCGACATTGAGGACGTCGGCGGTGGTGTGACCGAAGGCCGCCATGGCGCGGCTCGTAATGGGCGTCGTTGGAAGTCCCGGCCTGTGGCTGCTGGCAAAAACGGTGCTGCCGATCGTGGTGTTTGTCGAGAGCGAGTCGCGCCGCAACGGCTGCTGCGGCTGCGCGGCGCTGCCACGTCGTTTCTCATTCTCGCGCATGCGCACCACCGTCGACACCATCGCCTCCGCGAGCGTCTTGTCGAAGACTGCGTTGGACCGCCCGCTGGCGGCGGGCCGCTCTCGGCGGCTGCGCGCGCTGCTCTGATCCGTTGCTACCACTGAAGACTCGTTATCCGTCTGCGGCGCCGACATCGGCAGCGGCAGGGCGTCCGTGTAGCTCGACTTTGGGAACACAGCCCCCGCAAGGTCGTGCGCGTCCAGCGTGTGGGCCAGGAAGCCCCCGTAGTAGGAGATGCGGCGCGGCGAAGGCGACGGGGGCAACGCCCCCAACACCGGCGCTGATGATTTCGATATCAGCGGCGATGCCGACATCGCCCGCGCCAGCGGGGATGGCAATGGACTCACCGACAGCAGTTTTCCATCCTCCACGCACGAGAGGAAGGCGTCTGGGGCAGATGGCGACCGTCGCTCGCGGTGCTGCTTGTGAGAGCCGGGCGCTTGCCTGCGTTGACAGTCAGCGCTGTTCTCGTTGTCGCTGCGGTCCACACAGAGGGAGGGTTCATGACTGGTGCCCTTGCGCGGCTTGGCCAGCAAGGGTGGCGACGCCGACGCTGCTGCCACAGGGTCGACAACGCCAGCAATAACGCCAGAGCGCATTCGTCGCCGATCCGCGAGCGCCTGGCGCACTTGGCTAAGTGCCGTGCGGCCATCGTCATCATCATCATCATCACTGCCGCGGAAGCCGTTAACGGCAGAGAAGGGCGATGCCGACATCGCAGATGAGCCCATACCCTCCTCTCTCCGTGTGCGTGTGTGCCGTCTGTAATCGATCTGTAAGCACACACGCAGGCCCGCAGTGACGTCCTCACCTCACCTCAAGCACGCACGCACGCTCTCTCTCCTTCCAAACAGCCACACGACGGCAATGAAAAGTCGACAGCGGGGAGGCAACGGCGGATGCACGTGTGTGTGTGTGTGCGCGCGCGGAGGGGAGAGGAGGCAAGCATAACTTAAGCGCCGACGCAGGTGCCGGAGGGGCTGCCACGACGACGGCGGCAGCAGCAGCAGCGGTGGCGTTGGCGGTGGTGACACGGTGCAACAGGGTGGGAGTGGGGTCAACAGGCTCGTCGTCACGACAGCCGAGGACGACAGCGTGCACAGACAGCGAAAGGCAGAGACACAGGGCCCACACTGCCCCTTACCCTCGAAAAGGGATTTGGCCGAGCTGATCGATGGTGAGCGAGACAAGAAGTCCGTCCGTTCACCGATCTCGCGCAGCGGTTGTTCGTTGAAGAGGCCGCGAGCGCCGCACGCGTACGCCTACGCATGTGCGATGGAAAGCAAGCGTAGGAGCAAGAGGAAGATACAGCAGTGAGGGATGCGCGACGTGTCGACAGCGGCGCCGGCACCCGATCCCGGCAAGAAGGAGCAACAGACGACGCGCGCGCACCTCAAGCGAAATGAAAAGGCGATGCAGCAGTGGCAGCAGTGGCAGCAGTGGCGGCTTCAGGTGGCAGCGGCCGCAGGAGAGCACACCGAGCGAGAGCCAGCTAAGCGTGAAGGCAGTAGTGGAGGATGGGTGAGAGGGAGGCAGGGAGGAGGAGGAAAAGAGACAGCGGAGATGGTCATCGTTGCTGGTGCTGGTGGTGGTGGCTCGGAGCACGCACCTATTTATGTGCGCGTGCTCATGTGTTCCAGCACCGTGTCGCACCCCGCAGGCGATCCGACACACGTGCGTGCGCCGGGTAGGCGGGGGTGGTCTGCATGTAAGAAGCTTGCGATCAGTGCATGAAGGTCTGTGAAAGCCGTGGTGGGTGGTGAGTGGCACGAGACCGACAGAGATGAGGGATGGCAGCGCACAGAGAGCTGAACAGCGACACAGAGGGTGCATGTGCGTGGTGAGGGATGGGGGTAGGGGCAGAAGGAGACGCTGCACTCCATCACAGAGCCATCACCACCACCACGACGCAGGCCTACAACCCCCCACCCCCCTCTCCCTTCGAAAGGAACCCCTCCCCCCGCCTCCCTCCCACAGCCGCTATCTGAGCGTGAGAATGTACGGCGGCAGCGGCACGGCGAGGGGGACGATGATGGCCAGTGCGACGATGAGAGTCAGCACCAGGCGGCCGAGGCTGAACATGACAGACGCAAGGGTGACGAGGCCCAGCGGGATGGCGAGGACCGCCGTTCGCGCGGCGTGCAAGCGTGTGCCGACGTACGCGTGGAGGTCCCTCTGGTGGAACGTCGAGGACGGTCGCAATGTGTAGCGTAGACGCGGAGACGGCGACAGAGATGTTTCCGAGAGGCTCAGGCTGACGCAGCGTCGAGTTCCGCGGTCGCTGCTGCGGTTGCCGGCGCGGGGTGGTGGTGGTGGTGATGATGGTGGTGCCCCGTTGGCGTCATCCTGCCGAGCAAGCCTTACCACCCCCTCCCCCTGTCCTCGACCGTCTTTCTTCTTCGCAGGTGCGAAGTTGGTGCAGGGCGTACATGCTTCAACGAGGAGCGGGCCTTAGGGCCGGAACAGCAGACGTGCATGGGGGCACACCCACGCCAGCGCGTAGAGAGAGAGAGACACACACACACACACACACAGAGATGATGGTGATGATGGTGACGGGGTGGCGGAGAGGAGGGATGGAGGATGTACGAGTGAGAGTGGTATGCCATAACGCGACGAGGAAAGCCGAAGGAAAACGTGGCATGCGCATGCACGGCCGATCCTACACTGTCGTCCGAGTAGATGGGCCCGCGGCTGTGTGTGTGTGTGTGTGTGTGGCCAGTGTCACGGACGGACACCCATCAGCTCACCCGCATATGGCGTTCGATAGCAGCGGTGAGTCGGCGGATGCGGTTCGGGACGTGAGACGACGGGGGACAACGGGTGCAGTCGCGTCAAGCCGCAACGCGCGCTGCAACTTGCGCAAAGTAGCGGCCACGATCGTGCCCTCAACAAGAACTCGTTCACTCTTCTGCTCAACCATGCCAACACCACCTCACTGGAGACGCGTGCGGCGACACGGGCCAAGGCGACCTAGACGGAGCACACAAGACTCAGCATACATACACACACACACACACACACACACACACACACACACACACACACACAGCGCACGCGCGATGGATGCCGGGCGTTCTCGTGCGGATGGCCCGCATAACCGTGAGACACGCGGAGAGGCAGGGTGCCTCTTCATTGCTGCTCAACTGACCGCCCAAGAGAAACGACAAGACACACGCGCACACAGGTAGAGACATCTATATGTGAGACCGACACACGTCCTCGCCATCATCAGCATCATCATCGCGCACAGGTACACGGGTAAACACACACGCGCACACACAGAAGAAGGCAAGCATGGCGAACACAGGTAACAGACAGCAGCCGACACCGAACAAGAGGCCCAGTGACAAGAAGTAAGGTGATGGGTCATGAGCGTCGAGGGACAGCGAGACAGAAAGAGAGGAAGAGGACCATGCATCCACGCGCTCGCTGAGCCCGCTATCCGCGTGGACAAGCAGCAGCGGCAGCAGTGGTAGTGATGGTGGTGTACTCTGACCATCGCTGCATCCCTGCGCGTGTGTGTATAAGTACTTCCCTTCCCTTGCCAGCATGCGCGTGTGCGTGTGTGGTCAGGGAGGGAGAGAAGGGCGGGGGAGGAGCGTGTGCGAGGGCGTTGCACGGGAGGCCATGAAGTGAGTCCGGCATCGTCGTCACCATCAACCGGACCTCTGGTCTGTCTATCTGTCTGTGTGCGTGTAGGGGGGGGGGAGCGCGTCATCAGCATGTCCAAGGCACGCCTTCGGCATTACCAACAATGCAGTGCCCGTCTGTCTGGCTGCCGCTGGTGCCTGTGAGGAGGATGACGAAGACGGAAACACACACACACACACACACACAGATGCATCAGTGATGGTGGCGGTAGGCGGGGGAGGGGTGGGGGGACGTTCGCGGGTGCTGACGGGCGTTGAGATTAGGGAATGCCGCGGCCCCCCTCCCTCCTTGACAACGTTCTTGTCGTGCCAAGGCAGTCGAAGACGAGGGAGGGAGGGAGAAGGAGAGGGGGAGAGGGAGGGAGGGAGGTCTTAAGGTAGCAGTACCAGCGGGGTAGAATAACACACAGACGAACAAGGGGTGGGAGGAGGTCGGGGAAGAGGCCCAACACAGGAGATAAGGGGGTGGGGTGTGGGTCGTTGAGATAGCGACAACAGCGGCGCACGCGTAAGTGGCGGTGACGGCAGTGCGGGCGTGGGTGCCGTCAAGGAGGAGCGATCAAGAACCGAGATGGTTGAAGAGACGGAGAACCGAATCGGAGGCGCGTCAGAGGTACGTGGAGGCGGAGAAAAGACAACGACTACGGTGACGCATACACTCACATTCATCGCCACGAAGAACTGTCGAGTCGCCCTCTCTCCTCCTCCTCCTCCCTACCCCCTCCCTAACACACACACACACACACACCTGCATATGTCTCTCCGCTTACGTATGTGCGCTGATACGTGCAGCGGTACACGCACAGGACGCGCGGGCAAGCGACGGCAGCATAATGTGTATCCGCAGCAGCAGCACACAGCGGACCCCCCCCCCCACACACACACACGCAAAAAAAAAAACAAAGGCACACGCCATAAAGTGTTGGTGGGATGGTGGGGTCTCGTGTCCGTCATTCACCGCTACCGCGGCTACAGGATGTCGAACTCGCTGGAGGAGCTGCGCTGCGAGGGGCGGCTGCCGTTGCCATTGCCGCTCCGTGTCGGACTCCAACCGAGGCGCAGGCCATGAGAACCCATCAGCTGCTGCTGATGCTGCTGCTGCGGCGGCGGCGGCGGGTGCTGATGTGAGTTGGACGAGGAGGAGGATAGCAGCTGGCACGCGTCGCGGAGCGGCGTGGAGGCGTTTGAGTGTGCCGTGATGGGCGTGGGAGAGAAGCCGCCCCACATACCGTTGCCGCCCCCGGGGCTATGCGCTGCACCTAAGCTGCCGTAGCCGCCGCCACCGCTGGCCGCGGCGCCCATGCCAAGTTCCGCATCCGTCAGCTGAACGAAGCTTGACGTTGTGGTCGTCAGACCGGTGTGCGGTGCGGGGCTGAGGGACGGGGTGTGCGGCGGGGTCTGTGTGCGACCGCTGCCGCCGAGAAGTCGATTCCACAAGCCGGCGCCGCTGCGTGGGGTGGAGAGGTTGTCGGCGGTGCCGAGCGACACGACGCTGCTTGGGCGCGATGTCCTAGCGCCATTCACCGCCGCGGCCGCCGGTGCCCGCGCCAGGGCGTTCCAGAAACCTCCGGGGTAGAGGTCGAGCGAGGCGGCGCTGCTGCCGCGGCTGATGGAGTTGCTGCACGAGGTTGTCCTTATAGCGGAGTTGCCGGCGCCGTTGCCGTTGCCCATGCCAATGTGCGAAAGCGGTGTGTCGCTGAGGAGCTGCAGCTGCTGCTCATCCTCGAGCGAGTTCACGCGAGAGAAGATCTGCGTGGCGCTGCTGTTCGCACCGTAGGGCGCGTCTTCATCGCTGCTCGACGTCTTCTCCGGTTCCGTGTGCGGCAGGCTGAAGACGACCCGCACCACGAGTTCGGCGAATGCATCGAGAAGGTCCACGCCAGGCATGTTTTCTTCGTGCGCACACCCAGTGCGTACGGGGTGTGCGGGGAGTTTCGGCGAGGAGAGGGAGAGCACGCGAGCGAGAGCGGTGGGTGGTTGGAGGTGCACGCCCAAGCGATGCTGGCACACGCACACGCAGAGAGAGAGAGAGGGGGGGGGGGAACGCGGAGCACCGCGGGCGAGAGGGAAACGAAGAGAGAGAGAGGCAGAGATGTGCAGCAAGAGCAAGCTGATGAGCGTGTGTGTGTGTGTGTGTGTGTGTGAGTGTGGCGGAGGGTGGGGAGAAAAAGATGAAGGTGGGGAGGGCGAAAGAGATGAGCGATGGCGTTGCTGAGGACGTCTGTGCGTGCGCCAAGGGAGTCGTAGTGGTGGTGATCGGGACAGCGACGTGAGGCGGGTGCGAGAGGGGAGGAGGGCGGGTGGTGAGCAAGGGTAGCTGGAGGTACCTTCCCCCCGCCATCCGCGAGTGCGCCCGCAGCCGTATCATTCACACCACCAGTGAGGGCGCGCATGGATGTGATGGGCGGGTGGATACAGGCATGGCCCGGAGAGAGAGAGAGAGATGGGCCACGAGAAGGGCAAGGATGCTGTGCAACTGAAGGGGGGGGGGCGTGAAACAAACAAAGAAAACAGGCGACGAGTCCGCGTGCGATGTGGCGTCGTCGCCGTCATCATCGCCTGTCTCGCCGGCGTCCTCGCTTACAGCCTTTACGCGCCGTGAACAAAATACATGCCCCCCTCCCCCTCTCCTCTCCTCCCCCCGATGTGAGGCGTCGGCGTGCGAGGGCTGCTGCTGATGCGGCGGGGAGAGCCGCCCCATCACGATGATGAGCACAGGAGACGACCTTCTTCGACACGCGTCTCTCGCTCACTCTCTGCCCACACATCTTTGAATCCTACCCGACGTTGTTTAACGTGCGCACGCACGTGCGCATCCTCAGCGGCTGCTGCCGGCGTGTGTGTGTGTGTGTGTGTGCGCACATCCACTCGCTGGCATCACACCGCCCTGGTAACCACACGTCAGCTGGGGCGAAAGATGGATGGCCCGGAAGATACCGGCGCCGCTGCAGCAGCAGCGGCGCCATCTCGCTGCGCCGTAACCTCTTCCAGTACCTTGCTCAGCTTTCGAGGCTGCATCACCGTCAGTGCGTGCTCGGCCACGTCGTACTGCGCGATCCGGTTCGACGTGAGCTCCTGCAGCAACGCCTTCAGCCGTCCCTGCGACACCATGATCCCATGCTGCTCGAACCTGTCCTTCGCGACGAACACGGATACCTTCTGGCCCTCGCCCATCTCCTCCTGCAGGTTGATGAGGATGCGCAGGAGACCGCTGAAGGCTGGCGGTAAGCTGAAGAGCACGCGACGCATCGTATCCTGCAGAAGGTGTGAGCCGCCACTAGCACCGCTGTTACTGCCGGCGCTTGCAAGGCCGCCAGCGCCAGCAGCTCTCGGCGCGCCGTGCCCCATCGTCTTCAACCCCAGCGAACCAGCACCGCCGGCTGCCATTGCCTCCGAGTCCATGAGAAGGCGTAGGCTGCTCACGTGCTGCATTTCATGCACGCGCGGCAGCAGGAGATTGCGTAGCTGTACCGCGCACACGCCCATCTGCGTGAGCGCGCCGGCCAGCGGCGTCAGCGGCCATCGCGGGTCGTCGAAGGAGAGCAGCAGCTGCAGGTGCGGGTGTGGGTGGGCGAACTCGGCGCACAACTGCAGGAGCAGGCCCGCTTCCTCCGTGTCCAGCAAGTCGACGTTGTGCAGCACGAGTAACACCGGCGGCGACCAGCCAGGACGCAGCTGATGGGCCTCCGTCAGGTGCAGGCGAGGAGGCGCAGTCGGCGCTGGCGTTGCCGTGAACGGTGTCTGCTCGGCCAGCACGGCCAACGCCGTCGTCGATGGCAAGGAGACCCACTGCACACAGCGGCGGCTCGTCTGGCGGCGCCGCACAGACGCCAGCACCAGCTGACGGACGGCGTCGCTGGCAAAAACCATGACCGGGGCCCGCCACGTCACTTCTGACGCCGCGCCGCCTCGATGCGAGGCGGCTGTGACGGGCAGAGGGGGCAGCTTCGGCGAGTGGAGACGGCTCGCGCACTCGGGCACTTCTACGCACGCGCCGCGAGTCGGGGCGACGTCGCCTTCGCCGTCCTTCTCGGCGCCGGCGGCACCGTCGTTCTCCAGCGAACCGGTGACGGTGCGCTGCAACACTTCGAAGAAGGCGGGCACCGGCGACATGAGTGGTAGCGAGGGCGTCGCAGACAACGACGCATCCGCACCGCCAAGCTGCGTGCTGCGCTGCGAGGACGGCGTGCTCGTCAGCACCGTCGGCGAGGGAGGACAGCGCTGGTGCGGCCGCGACGTCAACGCTGTTTTGCGTGGCGTGATCATCCCCGTCGTTGCTGTCACCGTTGCAAGCGTCGACCTCGCCGCAGGGGACTGCCCCACCTCGCGGACGGTGTCACGAGCCGGCATGGCAGCGACGCGTTCAGCGCTACGGAGCGAGTCGCACAGCTTACCCCAACCGCCAAGCTTTCCATCCCACTCGTCGCCGCTGCTGCTCAAGGCATCGTCGACGTCCATTACATCCACAGGCGTCATCGCCGTCCGTGATGCGGTCACCACGCGCTGCATGGCGGACGTGACGTCACGCGCCACTGCTGGCGAGCGGACTTCTTCTCCGGCGAGCGCCGCCCGTGCCGCAGGATACGCATCAGCTTCCGCGGCAGCACCAGGCCTCTGCTGGTCACGTTGATGCGTATCCTGCTGGCGCGCTTGCCGCCGCGGCGGCATGGCGTCGTGCCCCCGCAGCTGCAGCTCCGTCTTGAGCGCGGTGGAGCGCACGCGCCTCGCGAGCGTGCTGCCAAGGATGATCAGCTGACGCACAATCGAGGGGGCGGCGGCAACGCCGCCCGATGCGCCCGAGCCGCTGCCACCTCCGGAGCGCCGCCCACGCTGGCCACCGCCGTGCGGATCGCCGTTGCCCACGTCATCGTCACCACGACCGAGGCTAGCGTCCACCGTGACGACGTGAAAGTGTTTCAGCTCCGCGCTCTGCGCCACGTGGTGCAGAAAGTAATACTTCGAGCCGATGCCGTACACCGCGACGGAGCGGCCGTGCAGCAGGTGATCCACGCAGAGCACCAGCTCCGGCGAGGCAAGACCATGAGGCCACTGCAGGTCAGCAGTGGGCGGCGGAGCCGCGACCTCCGCGCCCCCTTCCGCGTCCTCGTCGCTCATCCGCGCACGCTTGCGCGACGCCGACGGCGGTGTTGTGGTGCCGCGTGCTACGTGTGAAGATGAGGCCTGTGGCATCGGGCGCTGTTCCTTCAGGTGGTGGTGCTGTGATGTAGGGTCTGGCAGCGGTGGCGGCAGCGCACGCCCCAGGCGCAGCGGCACTGGGGTCGTGGCGACGTGGTGCATCACGTGTACAATGAGCAGCGCACGCATCGTGGCGGCCGGCGACACCTTCACAGACGACAGCTGCCGGGGGTGCGGCTGTGCGTGGTGTGCGCCATCGCCGCCACTCGCCGCGGCAGCGAGTTGTGTGGTGACTTTTCGGAAGATGTCGCTCGCCTCGTACAGCGCCAGCGCGTGCGTGTTGGCAAAGGCATACAGGCCGTAGGGAACCGTCACGCGGAACGGCCGCGCCGGAAGCCCTGGCAAGGAGGGTGGGCAGCGCCACATGAAGAGCGGCGTGACGGAGGCCGAGGGCGGCAGCACGCCATGGCCACGGTGGCCCACGCTGCTGCGCTGGTAGTGGTGGGGATGAAGGGCGGGTGCACCTTCACGAGCCTCGCGATTCACGGCGCACCACACGAGCTGCACCTCCATCCTCGGATTCCATACAGAGAAGACGTAGCTGCCGCCCTCCTCGCAACGGTCGAGGTGCGGCAGCGCTGCGCCATCGCGCAGACTGGCGGCTGCGTTGGCTCTTGCATCAAGGCGTGACAGCGTCAGCCGCCGTCCATGCACTGACGACGCGGACGGCAGCGGGTCCCGCCCGCGAACGGCGCTCTTGCCGCTCGACGCATCGCCGTGGGGGCGGCGGCGACGGCTTTGCAGGGGGCTCTGCGTGACGCATGGGGCCGACTCGTCTGCGCGGGTGCCTGCCCCGCCCAACGTGGCTGGGAAGACTGCGAGCACCCGGGCAAGCAGCGGCTCCGTCGATGACCGCCGCTTCTCTCGCTGTGCTCGCATGAAGTGGTACTTGTGCAGATTCGCCGTGTCGTAGACAAGGCTGCCGCCGCTGTGCTGCCGCGCCGCCGGCGCCGGCCCCTCACAGCACCACTCGTGCAGGAGCGCCTCTTCACGCACGAGGTCGCCGCGCCGGCAGAGGTGACAGCGGAGAGGTGTCGCCACCGTCGACGATGACGAGGTCGGCGGGGCGCCACGTAACGAGGCACCCTCCTTCAGGTGTCGCTGCCGCGACGTGTGACCGTAGCCGCCCCCAGCGCTCTCCCTTGCGTAGGCGGCGGCCGTGGCATGGCCCTGGTGCTCATTGTTCACATCTCCGCCACTGCGCACGGCGGTCGCAGGGGAGGCGATCACGGCATCCAGCCAGTCCATCTCTCCCGTCACAGACGACGCGGATGCAGCCGGCAAGGGGGCGGGGGACGGCGCGGCGGTTCGCGTGACACGCGACTGCTCCCGCAAGTTAGTGAGAGGGAAGCAGTCCACGCAAACCGTGTAGGAACAGTACGTGCAGTAGTACCCCGGAATGTCGCGGTACCGCGCCGGCAGGTCGCTGTGCGCGCAGGACACCCACATCCCCGGCGACGGCGAAGGCGGAGATGCGGTCAGGGTCGCTCTTCCAGAGGCAGGAGCGACGGCGGTGCACAGCCGCTTGGCTGGATCCGTGCCTTTTCCTTGACTGACCACCTGCGGTGGCGGCGTATCGCTCTCCAGGCCTGGTGGCGCGGTAGTGGACGGCGGCTTTGCCTGCTGCGTGCACGCCGTCGCCACCGGCGTCAGCGACGGCAGTAGAGGTGACGCCTCTTGCTGGTGCAGCTGCGGTGGTGACGGCGGGTGGAGCGCCGTAGACGACGAAGCCTCTGCGTCATCTGACGCTCCATCTGCGCCACTGTGGCGCCACTCGGAACTTCGGTCGGCTGCCTCCTCACCACCGTCTTGTCCATCTTCGTAGACGACGCGGTCTGAATGCGCTTCGTCTTGCGCAGACGGTGACGAGGATGACGACGCCGACGAGGCAGGGCGGGAGGCACGCCATCTCCACTCGTCCTCGGCGTTCAATGCCGGCTGCTGCCGCTGGGGTGCTGCCACTGGCGAGTCACGGTCACGTGTGTCTTCTCGGCTGGCATGGAGTGGGGCGCACGAGCCTCGCGCTTCGGTCACCTCCTCAGCGTTGCTCACGACGGTTGCAGGCGCTGTTGCCGCGGCTCTGGCGTGGCACACGTGCCCCTGCGCGTCTAGCGGCACAGGCGCGGGTGCGGCCAGCAACGATATCCGCGACGGTCGGGTCGGCGTCATCTGGGAGAGGGAGGACGACGAGGACCAGAGCCCGTGATCCTCCAGCCATGGCGCCACCACGCCGCCACCGCCGCTGGTGCGATCCGTCTCGTCGCCGTCTTTCACGCGCCTCACCTCTCGCTCACTCGCCTCGACACGATCGCTGCTCATCACACGTCTCTATCGGGTCCTCCGAGTCGCCTGTCTGGTGGGTCTATAAGCTCGCTCCCGTGTATGGGCATAGCACGGGGGGCTTCTTGTGCTGCTGCTGCTGCTGCTGCCGCCCCCTTCCCCCCCCCCTCCCCCCACTCCCTCCACCGCTGAGCGTATCGCTGCCGCCGCGGGCCGGCAAGCAAGGAGGGCGGCACGAACAAATAGGTGGCAGCAAGCGCACAAATGAGAAGAGGGGGAGGGAACGCGTCACGACACGGCTGCTGCTGCTGCTGCGAAGGCGTAGCGCGTCACGGCAGGCGCGCGGCAGAAGCAGTGCGTGATGGTCGGGGAAGGAAGGAAGGACGGAAGGAAGGAGGGAGGGAGGGGTGGTGGTGGTGGTGAATACACGAAGGGATGGGGAGAGGGGGTGGGGTGCTCGTGGCTGTGCGCATGGGAGGCGGAGAGAGAGAGAGAGAGATCGCCCCATCCGCCTCGCCCTTCTTTTTCCATTGATTCTCTGACGAGTATCAGCGCCAGAGGTGCGCTCAAGCCACAGGAATGATGCGCCGCGAACAGCAACGGGGTGGGGGGAGGAAGGGAGGGAGGGAGGAAGAAGCGAGGCGGGCGCACCTGTGCACGCGCACTCCACCCCTGCTGCTCGCTCGGTGTGTTCGCGAGCGTGCTCTCTGTCAGCGCCCCGATAGCCACTCGCACCGTGCCACCACACGTTGCCTGAGTGGGCGCACGTGTGTCAGGAGGACGCGCCTGTCGGCTGGTGCATGTCGCCCTGGTTGTGCCTGGAGGGAAACCTTAGAAGAGGCACACGGCAAGCGTGCGCTTAACAAGAGGGAACATAATAAGAGAAGGCTGCCGTGCGCATCGGACCCTTCCATCAACGGCAACGCCATCATCACCAGCAGCATTGTGAGCGGCGGCCGCCATACGGGCGACACGCAGCTAGCCAGCCAGCCAGCAACCAGACCAGGAGCGCGCAAGTGTGTGTGTGTGTGTGTGTGATACAGACGCGTATACATGGGTATGCCATGCACGCATGCGCGCGGGGGAGGGGGGGGGAAGGGGGATGGGCGGTTCATTACGGCGCGCCTCCCCCCTCCCCCACAACCACATTTGCACTCGCACGCGTCTCGCCCTCTCGCCGCCGTCCTCACAGCGGACACGCACGCGCGTCCTCCGGAAACTGCGCCGGCGTCAGCTGCGGGTGCACCACATTCGACACGAGCGAGAGGGGGTCGTACTTGGGCAACGTGCTGCTCGCGCCGATGCAGGAAACGGTGGGTTGCACGACGCCCAAGTACTTCTCCGCCGCGGCGCGCAGGGACTCGGGCGTGACGGCGTCGACCCGCTCAAACACCTCCTGCAGCGGCACGCGGCGGCCAAAGTGAATCATCTGCCGCCCAAGGTCTTCGGCGCTGTTCGTCGTGCTGTCACGCATCATCATGACGGACGCCTTGAACTCCGCTTTGGCCGCCTCCAACAGGGAGTCTTCGACCTTGGTGGCACACAGGTCGTAGAGCGAGCTGAGGACGTAGTTGAGCATCAGTGTCTGCGCGTCGTCGCGGGCAACGCCGCTCGTCGCCATGCGGGCTGTCACAATGTGGTAGCCGAGCAGCGCCGTCTCCTCGTACGGTGTGTAGAAGGGGCGCAGCTGGACCAGGTTCGGCACCCGCTCCCACGGCAGGTTCGGGTTGCGGCGCTGGGAGCTGAACTGGTCGTACTGCCCTTCGCGAAACTGACCAATGACGTTGTGTATCAGCTGCAGCGGGTAGCTGTCCGGGTGCGAGGCGCCGCAGATCGGGAAGGCCACGGCCGTGTTCGCTGTCGCCATGCCCTCGTTCCACAGAACTGTGTGACCACCCTTGTACACACCGCGCAGGAGCGGGCGGTTGTTCATGGAGGACAGGCCGCTAAAGTACTTCTCCGCCAGCGCGTGCGCCGCATCGGGCGAGATGCCGCCAGACGACACGAGGCACATGCGTGGCCCTGTGTAGTGCACCCGCACGTAGTCCTCGATCATGGACTTGTTGATGTTCTTGGCGATGTTCTCGACCGGGCCGAGGATGGTGAGCGGCAGCCCGCTCGTCGTCGGGTCGTAGGCGGCTTGGTGCACGTTGTCCATGAGCACCTCATCCACGAGCTCCTCCACCTCGCGCATCTCCGCCAAGATCGTCGGCCGCTCCGCCTCGATGTCGTGCCGGCGGTAGCGGCCACGCTGGAGGAGGTCCGACACGACGTCGATCATCTTGTCCACGTCCTTCGTGAACGCCTTCACATAGTAGGCGGTGCGGTCGCGCGAGGTGTACGCGTTGAAGTGCGCGCCGCGGTGCTCGAATAGGTTCTCGACATCGCTCTTCGAGTACCGGTCGGTGCCTTTGAAGTTCATGTGCTCCAGGAAGTGCGCCACGCCGCTGTTGCGGATGTCCTCGAAGCGGCTGCCGGCGTCGATCCACACGCCGACGGTGGCAAAGGGGCAGTCCTTCACGTACTCCGTCGCCACTCGGAAGCCGTTCGGGAGAGCGGAGTAGACGACGGGGGTGCAGCGGCTCAGCACCTGCTGACAGAGCGGGTCCTTCATTGTCATGTTGTGCGGCAGCGCCGCCGTTGCCGCCACGGCGCTGGTTCGCCGCAGCATCGTGACTGGGTGCGGTGCACTCGTGAGGCGTGCGTCGGGGGCAGTCGGTGCGGTCGCCTTGTGTGACGCCCACCCATGCACCGTGATGCAAGCGAAGCGATCTCTACGCGCCCCTCCGCTTCTTGAGCTAGCAGCGCCGCTGAGTGGGCGTGTATGCGAGTTATCGATCTCTTCACGCGCTGGCGCTCATCGGAGGAGAGAGCGGTGCATGTGCGTGTGTGTGTGTGTGTGTGTGTGTGCGTTGAAGAGAAAGAGAGAGAGAGAGAAGGAGAGCAGTGGAGCGCAAGTTACAAGGAAGGTCGCAGAGACGAGAAGACGAGCGCCGCAACGCCACTCGTTCCGTGTGCGTGTACGCGTACGGGTGAAGGGCGGGTGCGTTGAGCAGGAGAAGGATGTGCGCAAGGCACGCCGCCGGAAGCGATCGCTTCTTCTATGCCTTCGTTTTCTGAGCTCCGGCGCACATGCGCGACAGCGTGTGTGTGTGTGTGTCTGGTGTATGGTCCATCTCGGCCCCACGTTCTCCATGTGCTCCTCCTCTGTGGGCGTGTGTTCTATGCGCGCAGTTCGCCCCCCCCCCCCCCCCCCCCCCCAGCCTTCCCCTTCGCCTGCCGCAACGACACACACAAGGCCCTTGCTTGGCAACATGTGACACACCAACAACGACAACGACAACGACGGCAGCTCGCCCATGTGGCGGCCATGGAAATAGAGTCGGCGTGCTGGCGATGGTGAAGGGGAGGGTGGTGGTGGTGGCGGCGGTGACAGTGGTTATCGTTGCTGTCGAAGCAGCGCGCGGGGCCGCACCGTCGGCGTCCGGTACGAGGCAGGTGTGCAGAGGGCCGTTCCACGACTTGCCCTCTCCCTCCCCCTTTCTCCGTCCACTGCCCCTTCCGCTTCCGGCAGCCGAGTAGTCTCCGGATCTGCCTGCGTGCCACCAGCCCCCCTCCTCCTCTCTCTTTCTTCACCTTGGGTCGTGCCTCGACTCGTGTCAGGCCGCCTCACGCAAGGCTGCCTTGACACCGGCAATGATGCGCAGACGTTCCTCCAGCGCGGTGGCGCTTGCGGTGTCGCCGACGTCGTCGAGCCACCCGCCTACCTCACGAACGGTGGTGCGCCACGTCCGCAGAGCAAGAGACGACGGGGAGGCGTCGTCCTGCACATCTTCAGCGTCCCACGTGGGGTGGTGCTCCTTGATCCACACGAGCACACTCTCGATCTCGTTGCGCAGAGTGCTGCGCCGCAGCCGCACGTCATCCAGCGCTTGAAGCTGCCGCACCCGCCGGTGCGAGAAGGTGAGCTCTGCGAAGTCCATGTTATAGCCTAGTCCGTGCACCGCTGCGGCAGCCGTGGCGGCGCCGCTCGACACACGCAGAGAGAGTGCAATGACGCGCACCTGCCATTGCGGCGGCGGCGTCGCGGTCGCGTCGACGGTGGCGGGATCGGCAGTCCCCTTCGGGGTCACGCGTGCGCCGGTGTGCTTCACTTCTTCCTCGTTGGCGTTCATCTCGTGCTCGTCTCTCACGCCCTCGCTCGGTTCGTCATGCTGCGTGGCCGGTGGCACGCCAGCGGCTGTGCCGTCGTGATCGCTGTTCGGTAGAGACGCCACTGTCGCTGCCCCTGCGGCTGCGTTGCTGCCCTGGATACCCTCTGCGGCGTTGGGGTCCACCCCCGCTTCCTCCACCTCGGCACGAAGGTAAGCAATGCTGCAGTGCGGGATGCCACTGACGGTGGCGACAACCTCGACGACCACCTCCGCACCGGCCAGGCGAACGCGCTCACGGCGTGGCCTCGCACTGCCGTGCTGAGTCTTCTGCTGTGTGTACGGCGCGAGCAGCTGCTCCGCCGCCTTGCGCACGCCCTCCACGGTGCAGGTGCGCACGTAGCAGCTGGTGCAGTTCGCCATCAACGTAGGTGAGGCAGCAGCGCGCGCCGAGTCCGCCGCGACAGCCGCGTCGGAGCGCGTGCTGTGGGCGTAGGCGCTGTCCGCCTCGGCACCCGAGTACAACGTGATGACGACGTTGTCGGCCGGTGACACATCCACATCCGGCAGTCGCACACGCACACTGCGCGTCGCCGGAAGGGTTGTTTTCCGTGCAGCGAACAGGAGCTGGACCTCCGATGGCGCTGCTGCTGCCGCTACGGTCCCTGTGCTGTGCAGCTCCATCGAGGCGTAGACAGCGCTGGTCAGCCACTCGCGCACGTGGTAACGCGGCAGGGCCTGACCGAGGCGCAGCCCAAGCGTCCGCGGCGCGCTCGACACGGCCAGCAGCGTTGTGCCCATGACGGCCGCCTCGTCGCTGTTGAGGGTGCGATCCACGACGCCGCTGCGGTAGCCCTCGCCGAGGCGCTGCAGCAGCCGCGGCACTCGCGTCCCGCCACCGATGACCTCGAAGCGGTCGAGCGCGCCGAGGCTCTTGACGCCGCCACCGGTGGCGGCGATGGCCTCGTCTCGCAGCGCCACGGCAGCGTCGAAGAGAGGCCGGCACCACTCCTCAAAGTCTCTGCGCGTGAGGCGGAGGCTCAACAGGCCGCCGTCCGCCGTGACGGCGACGTGGCGCTGCTGTAGCTCCTGCCGCCCCACCGCGTCGAATTGCGACGGTTCGGCGCGGACGCCGTCGATGGTGACATGTGCATCGTTGTTGGCTGACAGCATTTCTTTCGCACGCTGCGCGGCACGGAGGAGGCTGCCGCGCTCCCTCGCTGCTTCGCGGCGTGCCGCGTCACGGCCGCCCGCGGCCGCGAGGCCACCGTTCATCACGCGCCGGCCAAAGTACCGCGCGTCCCAGTGGTTGGCAATGCACTCGTCAAAGGCGGCGCCGCCCAGCGTGCGACTGCCGACAAGCGCCTGCATCACCACATCGCCTCGCAGCCTTGCTCGGCTCGCCACGGACGCCGGCGGCGCCGCGAGGCTGTAGATGGCCACCTCGGCGTGCTGGCTGCCCATGTCGTAGATCATGACGTACGACACCCTGTCCGCCGTCAGCACCTGCTCGGCCTTCAGGTAAGCCAGTTGCACCGCTGCCCCGGTCGTGCTGTGGACGAGGCGCACCACACGCAAGCCAGCCAGAGCCGCCGCATCCACGAGCGCCTGCCGCTGCGCGACGGAGGCGTGGGCGGGCACGGTCAGCGCAGCGTAGCGGATGGCGGATGACGCGCGCGTCGCTCCTGCGGCGGCATCAACGCGGCGAGCACTTTTCCGCATGCCCGCCAAGAGCCGCTCATCCTCTTCGCTGAGCGTGTTATCGGCCGCGTCCATCTGCTCGGCCATGCGACGCGCGTGGCCGAGCAACATGGCCGTGAGCTCCTCCGATGAGAAGAGTACCCCTGCTTCTTCTTCGGCGGCAGCGGCAGCGACCCCAGTGCTGTGGTCGCCTGCCGCCCACCGCCACTGCTGGCCAGGAGCGTTACTTGTGGTAAAGAAGGGCACGTACACGCCAAGAGCTTGACGTCCAACGACGTTGTCACGCCGCTGCTGGGCCTCATCCATGCTGTTCCCTGTGGTCGTTCCTGCCGATAGTGGTGCCGTGAGGGGCACCACATGATAGCTGTATGTCGTCGTCGTCGTCAGCTGCCCCGACGTCAGCGCACACGCCCTCGATTCCACGACCGCGGCGTTCGTGGGGGCTGCTGCGCAGCCGAGCAGCTGTGCCGCGCTGCACACGACCTGCTCCGGGAAGCGCGGCGCCAGCGCCTGAGCCTGCTCGGCAAAGGTTCGCTCTAGCTGGTAGCCGCGCGGATGCAGTGCCGTGTACGGATGATGCGCAGGGAGCTGCTCGCCATCCGCGCGTCCACTCGGGCCTGCGTCCGTGCTGACGCCACCGCGGCCAGCGGTCGCTGCCGGGTCGCGTACGTAGCGAAACGCCACGCACGGTGGACTTTTTCGGTTCGCCTGATCGTTAAGTACCATTGTCACGGACCCGGTGCTTGTCGCCGTTGCCGCATCGCCGCCCTCCGCCATCCCGATGCGCGGCGCTTGCTGCTGAGCCCGCCAGGCACTCACCTTCATGCTCTCCTGTCCGAAGTCAACTGAGATGAGCGCCGTCTCGGTGATCGCCAGCAGCGGTGGTGCGGCAGCGGCGTTGGCAACTTCGGCGTCACCTGCAGCCCTCACAAAGAACAACGAGGTGCAACGACGCGGCAGCGCGAAGTCGATGGCGCCCAACAGAAAGAGAGCAAGACTCAGAAGCAGCAGCTGCATCCACGGTTGAGCGCTACGCGGGAGACGGCATCGGCCACCGCAGCGCCGCGCTGCTGCTGCTCCTGCTGCTGACGACGACGATGACGACGGCATACACGGGCGAAGCCGAAGATGAGAAGTCCGGTGCATCGTTGAGACGTCTCTCTCCCTGCTGGCGGTGTTGACAGCGTGCACGCTCTCCTTATTGTTTGGATATTGGTGTTGGGGTTGTAGTGGCCGAGCTCAGCGAGCGCGTGTGCGTGCGTGCGTTCTTGCTGTGCACTCGTCACAAGTACTTGGGGCCTATGCGCGAAGAGCGGTCCCCCTCCCCACCCACCACCAAGTAAAGCAGGGCATGTCGTGTAAGGGTGAGCCAGGGCGGGGATACAGGCGAGGGAGGGAGGGAGAGGGAGGGGGAAAGAGTAGGGAGACAGCCGGTTGAAAAGGTTGCATGGCACCCGTACAGGACACGCCCGGGCTTCGAGCGATGATGGGGGAGGGCGGGGGGGGGGCAAACGGTGATAGCGTATGTTGGTGGTGGCCTAGAAACGAGATGCGGCGCCGTGGTGGACACGGACGATGAAGTCGTGAGGGTGCGTTGCTCTGCAGCAGTGGAGAGAGGAGGAGGAGGAGGAGGAGGAGGGAGAAGCATCATCCCGGGCGTGCACGTCGCACGGATGCTTCACCACCACCACCACCACCACCACTACCGCAACGGTCGCAGAAAAGCACCAAAGAAATGAGCAGATAAACGAAAGCAGCCGGATGATGCTTCTTGGGCAGCGCGTGTGCGCCAACTCTGTTCCCTCAGCGCACGCACTGCACACCCCACCCCACCCCACCCCACCCCACCCCCACCCCCACCCCGCACGCCATCTTCCATCGGGAGTTGCTCGAGGCCCCGACAACACACGCCCGCAAAGACGCGCTGGCTCGGCACTCCCTCACGGGTTTCCGACGTTGCTGCACACACACACACACACATACGCTGCTGTTGTGCCGTCGTGGGACGACGCACAAGGACGCGATGAAGGACAGGCGCATCGCACCGTGCACGATGCCAGGCCCTTCCCCCCCTCCCACCCTCCCTTCAGGAGGTAGTGTGGGTGGTGGTGGTAATGGGGTCCATAGGCAACATGATAGTCTGGTGGACTTAGCTAAGCACAGCGGGCTCGCCCTACTGCTGCACGCCCGACGACGGAACCTTTTCCTTTCATCCCTTGCGGCGATTAGGTCATTCATCGTCGTCCACGCACCGTGAGCACTTGGAGTCGCTTCCACACGTGTGACGCGATCGTCGTCGTCGTCGTCCTCCTCCTCGTCCTCCTCCACGGCATGACACAGTGCTTTCATCCACGCACGTGGGCGCTCACGTCGGCGTGCATCTTCGGTTTTGGCCAACGCGCGTCCAGGCTTGCTGGACCGCGTGACGGGTGTGCGGGGAAGAACGGGAGGGGAGGGGAGATGCGCAGCGCGTCGCCGCGGCACTTCTATCCTCGCACAGCGTCACCTTCCACGATGTCCCTCCTGGCGGTGGCGCAGACTTTACCGATGCGCCACCGCCCCGTCATGAGCGCCGTAGCGCGACGGCGGAAGAAGAGGAATGAACCGAGAAAACAAGACGCACTTCGCAGCATGGTTCACCGTAACACGCCGCGCGGAGACGAGCTCTATACGAGAACGCGGATGACGGCATCAGCGGGGGCGTGGAGTGCGACGCCGGCGCGATGCCCGTGACGGGGAGGACCACGCTGCTATGATTGTCTGTTGTGATCGTGACGGCGTCGAGCACGTGCGCGCCCCACTGGCTTGTGGACCCCAAGGTTTGTGATGGGCGCTTGTGAGGACTCGTAGCCATATCAACGGCGTCGGCACTGTCGCGGCTCACGCTGCGCTCGGCACTCTCGGCGGTCACGTCGCACAGGCAGCCCTCCTCCCCCTCGGTACGCCCACTTCGTTGCAGATGCTTCTGCGTGCACTCCACATCGCCGTTGTAATCTAATCACCGCTGCGTTCTCCGAGATGTGGCGGCCTGCCGGACTGGAGATGGCGAGGAGGACCGGGGCTTGGGAGCTGATGCTGCTGGTTCGATGGCCCCCGCGCTACCCCACGTGGTGCTTTCGTTCTGCGTCTCCGTCGTGCAGGCGCACAGGAAGTCGATGCCACAACCGTCGTTGATCTCGAAAGGCAGCGGCGATGGTGCGGTGGAGGTGCGCAGCGAGGGGTGCAAGCCGCGCTCACCCGATCGATGATGCAGCGCCGCCATCATCAGCCGATCCATAACGACAGTCATGCCGTGCTGGAGGCGGAGGCGCCGTCGCTCCTCTGTTGCCTGCACCGCCAGCCGGTCTTCCGCCTCGCGCGTCAGCAGCTGAGGAACCGTCGTTGCTGTGACCGTCGGCATCGGCGACGTGCTGTCGCTGTGCATGGAGTCACTGTCTTTCAACGGCCCCCAAGCACTGCTGAAGCTGCTGGCAGCGTCCGTCTGGTGGCTCCGCGGCGTGTTTATCAGCGATGAGATGCTGCGGTCTTCCGAGTCGCTCGCGATGAGTCCCGCTCCTCCGCCAGAGCCGCTGCGTGGGCGGCGCAGACACAAGGGGGGGCCGCCTTGCGCAGCGATCGCCTCCCTGTCCGACTGCGAGCACGATTGCAGTCGGGAGCACGAGTCATCGAAGCTCGACGTTGAACCGCCACCGACACCGCTGGAGAGGAGATGCTGCACCATGCGCTTCCGCCGCTCCGCTGCCACTTCCGCGGTCACGGTGGCTCCTGTGGCGCCCGCGCTCCTTGGCGACCCGGCTCCTGCTCCGGCGGGCGCTGCAGAGCCGACGGAAAGGGAGACCCCGGCGCCGTCGGCGGTTCTGGTCTCTCGCACGGACGCCGTCACTGGCGTGTGGGGGAAGGATGGGCTGCACAGCCCGTCTTGCGGCTGCGGCTGCAGCAGTGTCTGGAACGGACAACTCATCGACCATCTCACCGGCGTGAACGACATGTCGCGAGCCGGCGACTGACTTTGCGACGCGTTGCTCAGCGCCGAGAGCGGGGGGACAATGCTGGTGACCCGGGATGCGGCGCCGATTACGGGGGCGACGCTGCTGCGGCTCGCTGGCACCAGCGGCCGCGCCGAGGTGCCTGGGTTGTCGACACGGTTGTAAGTGCCGTCCACGTAGGCATCCGCATCCGACAGGCTGGAGTTGTCGTCGGTGCAACGGCGGCCGCGGTGATGCCGTTGCTGTTGGCACCGGTGCAGCTCTGTGCGTCGTGGCACCTCTGCGTCGTCGTCCACGTCGTGCAGCTCCTCCTCGTCGTTGGCATCGACGTAGGCGGTGCCTTCGTCGGTGGCGATGCCGTCGCAGAGCACGCCGATGCCGACGCCACCGAGAGGGGTCCACGCCAGCCGGGATGCCGACGGTCTGGCTGCCTCTGTTAGCCATGCAGTGACGCTGAGCACTGCTGCTGGGGCCGCCGGCGATCGCAGCGTCTGGACGGAGCACAGGTAAGGTTCACCGACGTGACGGCTGCGGTAGAAGGCGTGCCCCTTCGCTGTCGACGATGCTGACGGCGTCTCTCGCCGGCCCTCCACTCCAGCGGCGGTTTCTCTATCGCCATGTCGCCGTCCGTGCTGCCGGAGTGCGCAGTGCAGGTGCCACAAGTGCAAGGCGCGGGCGATGAGCGCTCGCACCCGCTCTCGCTGCAAGACGTGCACGAGGGCGTGCTGCATCGCTCTTTCCCTAGGACAGGCGCGTGGTGCAGAACATGGCTCACACGCGCCGCTGCCAGTGACTCTGCTGCTGAGGTTGCTGCTATGCGTAACGAAGCGCGTCACCGTTGCTGCTGCTGCTGCTGCTGCTGCCGCGGTGTGTAGCGAGGACGCCAGCATGTCGTGAAGGCTCGAGGTGCGGCACGGGACGGCGACGGCAAGTTGAAGGTCTTCCGTGGAGGTGATGCTGAGGTTGTGCACGCGCGAGTGGCCAGACTCCACCGTGGCGACCGCTGCACCTTCAGTCGTTGCCACCGTCGTACCCTGCCCGCTGCTTGTGTCGTTCTCGGTGGTGTGCAGCACGAAAGGAGAGGGACTGAGGGCCTCTGTGATCCGGCTAAAGCGCCTCGTCGTTGTGAGGCGCGCCCAGCTCGTGGCAGAGAGACGGCAGCCACCGGCACCGCTGTTGTTCGTGTTGTGGCCGCCCTCCTTCGCAGCGGCCGCGCGGTCACGCAGCGTCGGCGACAGCGGCGGCGCCGAGCTGCTCGGCGTGCTGATTCGGTTGCTTTCATCCGGCGTCGCATGAGAGAGTGCGGGCGGGGGGAAGAGTGACGTCGGCCTGCACAGCTCATGATACGACGGCTTCGCCTTCGCCACACTTGTGCTGCTGCTCACCCCAGCTGCTGCTGTCGTACTCGTCTTCGCTTCGGTCGCGGCACCGGTGTCCGTCTTGGAGGAGTGGGGGGTCTCTTCCATGGGCAGTGTGTGGTCTTGTGCTTTTCAAAGGGCACTCGCCCAGGCCTTGTCTTCCCCACGCACGGATCAAGCAAGCCGAAGCACAGAGACGGCGACACACTGGACACGTGAGAGGCCGACGGCAAGACGGAGACGCACGGGAACGCCGCGCTGCTGCTGCTGACGATGATGGGATGATAATGGATTGTTCTCTCCCTATTTCTGTGTGTGCTTGTGCGCATCAGTGGCACTGGTGTCCTTCACGTGAGAAACACGAGCCCACACCAACATGCAGATAGACAGACACACACAGACGATGATGGGGTGAGTTGGTGGCGATGTCCGTTGGATGCGTACAGCACGCGCGCACGCCTCCTGCTTCCAACGGCTCCTCCGCAAGGACGAAGTGGGTTCCGCCACGCGTGCCTGTGCACCTTGTTTTGCTTGCTTTTCGCTGTCTGCCCCTCCCCCTCCTGTCCGTGATGGATGCGACTCCGTGCGCGAGGAGCTAGGAGGCTCGCCGCCAATGGTGCGCGCGCGCGCGTGCGTGTGTGTGTGTGTGGGGGGGGGGATGGATGGTATGAAGGGTGGCTTGCAGAGACCTTTGCGGGGGCAGTTTCGTTGCGGTGTGTCGCAGCAAAACTGCTGATGTTGCGGACACGTGTGTGTGCGTGTGTGTGGTGTGCATGTGCGCCGCGCCGTAGCCATGGAGAAGAGAGGTGAGGCAGAGGGAGGAGGATGGCAGTGATGGTCGTGGTGGTGGTGGTGGTGGGTGCGAGGCGGAGGCGATCCAGAGCCACCAAAACGGCGCCGTGATCATCCAACCCCATTTCCCCCCTCCTTCCCAACACAGCACACCAGTGACGTCGCTCTCCGCCATTATCGTTGCCGCACGGGAGCCGGTCACCTTTTCCGTGCGGGTGTCCCACCAACAAGGGAGCGAGAGGCGACGACGACGAGGCGGGGGGCGGGGCAGGTGATGTATGCCACATCTCGCCGTGATGCCATGTGCGTGGCTTCTGATGGTATGTCGTTGGGTCTCGCTCCCCCTCGCCCACCACACACGCTCCGTTGTTGCTGATACCGTTGGTGTTGTTGGCGTTGTTGTTGCTGCCCGATACACATCTTCGGCGAGGAGGTCAGAATCGAAAAAGAAGGGAACAACGTCTACATGTACATCGGCATGCTCGCCTTTACGTTGTGTTGGATGCTGCGTCCTCATCGGCACGATCCCAGGGTCCCCCTCCCCCACACCACACGACCACAGCCGTGGCAGCTGCGCAAGAGGTGAGCCCAGCCACATATACCTACATATATATATATATATGTATATATATATACACGCAACGACATGTAGACAGGCAAGGGGACCAGCGGCATGCGCAGGGTGCTTGGTGAACGGATGGGGGTGACGGCGACCCGATGACCATCCTCCATCATTTTGCTGCGCGCGCGCACACACACACACACACGCACACACGCACGCACGTACGCACCCCCTCCCGCCACCGCCTCTCTCTCTCTCTCTCTCTCTCTCGCTGTGCGTGGGTGTGTATGTACGGTGTACCTCTGCCGTAGCGCACCACAGATTGTCCTGTCCCGTCCCTCTCACTTGAACACGTGCACCGGCACTTACGCGCTCCGGCAGGAACCGAGTAGGGCAGGCGTGGCGTGAGGCCATTGCCATCCCTTATCGTCCCTATAGTTGTACATCGAGGAGTTAAGAAGAGCATGCGTGTTATCGTTCCAACCCAGCAACGGAACGCGCTGAGGAGCACAGGAGCGAGCGCGTGTGTGCGCCTCGGCAGCGTCTTCGACGCTGCCGCTGGAGTGGGCCAACGGGTGCCTCTGTGCGTATCTGCCTGTGTGAGAGCCACGGCCACCTCCATCTGCCTCATCCACGAACCCGTTCTCTACCACGTCGATGTCTTTGGCGGAGGCGTGGAGGACATGTGCTCCATGTCACCCGGACCATCGCCACCGCCGCGCGTGGCGGTGGCAGCGTACGAGATTCGATGCTGCAGCTGCTGCGTTGCCGCTGCCCCCGCTGGCGGCTTCCACCCCTTGCGCACCCGCTTCTGCTCCTCGAGCCGCTTCAGCCGGTTGCGATAGACGGTACTGTTGCGCATCGACAGGATCATCGGGCTCGGCGGGCGGTAGACGTTGCTGGACTTCGGCGGAAAAAAGTCAGCGGCGGCGTTGCCGCCGTCCGCGCCGCCAGCAAAACCGCTCTTGCCCCTCCGCCCTGCGGTATGGCTGACGGCACGGATGGCGGAGGCGCCGCCGCTGGTGTTGCCCAAACCGCGTGCCTGGCGGCGGCTGCGACTGCGCGAGCCACTCACGCTCGGGTGCGAGAGACGCTTCTGATACAAGGAGCTGGGGTGCAGCGCTGCCTCACGGCCCGCCGCGCCGTGAACCAGTGAGCCGCTGCCGGAGGCTGCAGCGAAGCGCAGTGCCCGCCCCATTGCTTTGTATTTTTCCGGGAACAGGTACATCTCCACGAGGATCATGTGCTCCTCGTCCGTGATAGACGTCGGCGGCGGCGTGAGAATCGAGTTAAACGCCGTCGCGCCATCAGAGCCGTGGCCATTACCGGTGCCGCCCGTCAGCGGGCCGTATGCCGCGGTCGTGACACGGCCGTTCGTGTTCTGAGAAAATTGAGTGCCACCCGGCGAGCAACGGCGTGTGCGGGGCGACGTGCTGGTCTGCTCCGGTACCTGCGTCATCATCTGTGATCGACGGCGCAGCACGCCACCTGCAGGACTGGTGAGTCGCGGCGTGGCGGCCAGCAAGGACATGAGCCGCTGGTGGGTGTCGCTCATTGCGCTTCCGTGTGACGAGCGACGGCGGTAGGCGTCGAGCCCAGCGTTGTCGACCGATCCGCGTAGCAGTGCCTCCCCCATGGGCACTCCCGCGCCGCCGGCCTCGCCGGACTCGGAGGATGTGCTGGTCGGCTGTGACCATAAGGCGCAGAAGTCAACGTAGTCCAGCACGCCCGAGTTGTGCACGTCGACGGTGCGAATCATCGAGTCGATGTCGATCGTGAGCCCGAAGCCGCAGATGGCGTCGCGCAGCGTCGACGCGAGGATCTCGCCGCTGCCGTCTTCCTCACCGCCAAGGGCGACGAAGGCCTTCAACGTGTCCTCGTCCTTGCCACCGCTAACGCCGAAGGTCCCCGCTCGCGCCGCGACCATGGAATGACTTCCACTGAACACTTTATAAGAGTGCGGAGCGGCAGACAGTGACGCGCTGTGTGCAGCGCCGGCTCCGCCCGCCGCTGCTGGTGCTGCCGCCGCCACCGCCGCGGCGTGATTGACCCAGAACTCCTTCTTATACAGCCGCAGGTACTGCGTCAGCGTAATGAGGTTGACGCGGTCACGGTAGGCGCGGAGGATGAGGTTGAGCTCCGTCTCGCTCGGATAGAGGCCGAGCTCGCCGAGCACCACGCGCAGCTCCAGAGCGTTGACGATGTTCTCGCGTCCCTCGCCCAGCACGGCAGAGAAGCAGCTCTTCACGCGCGACATCTCGCCCAGGTCAAGCTCCGGCAGCTTCGCCAGCATCCCGGCTAGCATCTTCGACTGCTCTTGCGGCATGGCGCCGGTGCTGTAGCAAGGGGAGGCGGTGGGGCTGGCGGCCGCGTCGTTGAGGACGCAGTTGCTCGCAATTCCGTGTGCCGGTGGGTTCGCCATCTTGGGCGCGAAGCCGACGGAGTTGGTCGTTGCGTGAGAGGCAGCGATGGGGGTGGTGGCGGTGGCGGCCACGCCGCTCAGGCAATTGGATGGAGCTGAAGACGCCATGAGTTCTCTCCCCCCCTCCCCCTCTTCGGGTGCGTGCAGTGCCGCGCTGCTGCGCCGATGCGTGCGTGGGCGCGAGTTGGGCAGGCTGCGTCGCGCCGTGGGCTAGAAAGAGGCGAGCGAGCAGCAGTGGCACGTGCGGCGCGACCTTGGCCGCAGATCCGAAGGAAGGAAAATGAGTGCGTTGTCGATGGGCCACGGGCAAGCACAGGCGGAGGCGATGCGTTTTCTGGTGGGTGCGTGCGTGTGTGCGTGCACCGTGAGCGAGTAAGAAGACGAGAGAGGGGGAGAAGGGGGGGGGGGAGAGGGAGAGGGAGAGGGAGAGGGAGAGGGAGAGGGAGAGGGAGAGGGAGAGGGAGAGGGAGAGGGAGAGGGAGAGAGAGAGGGAGAACGAGAGAGGTATGTGGGTGGGTGGGTGGGAAGGGACGGGAAGGGAAGAGGCAGGACACGTACACTCACACACGCACGCGTGACGTGAATGCCCGTGCGCGCGGGCGATAGCGTTGGCCCATGCCGTAGAGGAAGTGGTGGTGGTGAGTGGCGAGTGGCGATCACAAGACACAGCTCTGCATCCAATAAAGAGACGGGAGGCAGGCGCAACGGTAGCGGGCACGTGGGGGCGGGGTGGGCGCCTCCCTTGTCTGTTACGTGTCGAAGAGGAGCGCTGCCGCCACGTTGGGGTTCCAGTCGGCGGCTTCCAGCAACTCCGCCGCCTGTGTGGGGTCCGTTATACCTGAGACCGTCATGAAACCTTCAATCCGAGCCTGCCGCTCGCCCTCCGAGAGCACCGGCGCAGCAGGGTTGGAAGCGGTGGTGGCTGTCGTCGCCGGGTCCTGGTGACGTGGCGCGTGCATCGCATTCTCGTCGTCGCCCAGCGCCGCCAACGCAGGCAAATCGTTCTCCGGCAAGAATGGGACGTTGATGTTGTCGATGGTGAGACAGTTATGCTTGAGGTCTATCATCATCTGATGGCGCTTCAGTTGGTCGAGGCCGATGATCAAGTCCATTGCCTGGTCCTCGATCACGTAGAAGGCGAAGGGGATGTACATGCCTGCGAGGTTCACAGGGGTCATGTGAATGCGACCGCAGATCTCCTGCCGCCCTACTCCGACGGCGACGCCACGCATGCGGACGTCGACGAGCCGCATCAATCCACACCGCTCCGCCGTGCGCTTGTTCATGATGCTGTTCTGCGCGCCGGAGTCGACGAAGGCTTTCACTAGCACCTGGTTGATGGTGCACGGCACGTAGAGCATCGTTACCTTCGCGAACGCCTCCGGCGTGTACTCGAGCGCGTTGGCGAGATTCTCGTCTATCTGCTGCTGCTGGATTTGAGCGTAGATGCGGCGCTGCAGCTCTAGCTGGCGCTCGTCCATCGTGCTGGGGACGACACTGGCTTGGGATCGCACCCCTGCCGACGGAGACGCCGAGGCACACCCGAACAGATCCAGAATTTGTGCTGCGACGGCCTTCGTTGGGGATGGCGCCGCCGCTGCAGCCGATGACGCCGCGGCAGGAGCATCAGCCGCCATTAGCACTACCAACGTTTCCGCCGTTGCACCTTGCCCAACTAGCCCCGCTTGCAACAGTGTCTGTGCGTTGGATGAGACCACACTTGTGGTGGTGGTGGTGGTGGTGGATGCTGGCGTGAGGCGGTGCGTCACGTGACGGACATCATTGCGAATTGCTTGTGCTTGGCGCAGCTCCGGCTTCGCCACGGTGAGTTGCAGCAGCAACTGCTGCACCGTCGCGTTGGCGGGGAGGCTAACTCGGCACAGGGTCACTCCCCTGGCGTTGTTGATGGTGAGCTGCACCATTGCGTATATCAAGATACTTGCGTCTGTGCGTGCCAAGGAAGGGGACGGTTTCGTCGTGCTGCTCAATGCTTGGTGGCGGACGTGACTGGCGGATACATGTGTATGTGTATGTGTGTGTGTGCTCGAGTGTGTGCACGCGTAGGTACATGCAGAAACGCGTGCACACACCAGCCAGAGGAGGCGAGATGGGTTGAGGAGGGGAGGGCGTGCAGCATTGCTCGTAGAACCATCAACATCAGCTTCCGCAGCATCGGCATCGGCGGTCACTCGAGTAGTCGTAAAGGGTCACGTGGTCGCCGTGTGCGATCGTGGTGACCGGTGGAAAGGGGAGCAGCAGAGCACAGCGGCCCTTGCCTCCGTGAAGCAGCCCCTCCTCCTCCTCCTCCCCCCCCCCCGCCCCTGCCACCATGTCCGCGAGGCGCAGGATGGCGTATACACAGATATACGGATGTAGGCCTCGAGCGGAAAGGCAGGCGGAGCCCGTTAGGTGGGCGAGCTGCGCCGTCTTTCAGGCCGGCGGCGGCGGCGGCCGAGCAAGTAAGCAGAAGCCGAACACGTCCTCTACGTGGATGGCGCACGACGCACTACCAGCTCCGGTAGCGCACGCCGCACGCTGGCGACACCGCCACGCAGTATGCTGACATTGTGCACCCCACACGCGTTGAGCTTGACGCCGAGCTGGTGGGCGAGCGGCAGCTCGTGCGCATCCACAACGCCGGATGTCAGCAGCACTACATGCGGGGCACGCGACGCCTTCAGCACGATCGGGTGCACAGGCCACGGACACGATATCAACGACGGTTGTGGCGGCGGCAGCGGCGGTGCAGCATGATTCTTGGCGGCTCTCCACACTCGTGGTGTGATGGCAGCCATGGCCGGGTTTCCGACGTGGCGGACAATGGCTGCTGCGGCATCTTCGACCTGCCGCGCCGCAGCGTCCTGCTCCGCCCGTTGCTGCTCCTGCATCCGCTCCTGCTGCTCCACAATACCCCATCCAGCACCGGCAGCGTCGCTGTCAACGTCGCCCACCTCGTCGGTGACGGCACTGGGGCGCATATCAGATCCCTCGCGAGGCTGAAGCGCCGCTGTGTACAGCGGCACGCTGATGGCGCCGAGGACCGAATCCCGCAGGGCGTTCTCCGTCGGCTGCTCGCGCACATCCACAAGGTAGACGCCGCTGTCGAACCAGTGCGGCCCGCTCCTTCCCTCCTCCCTGCAGCAGTCACCGCCGTCACTGGTCGCTGTTGCGGACGCTGCGAGCGCGGCGGCCACGTCCTCGACGGCGAGGAGCGCCACCGCGGCGACACCGTTGCCGTCGTCGCCGCTGCTGTCGAGGGGGCGGTCGATGGCTGCGCCGGCACCGTCATGTCCACGGCCATAGAGCGACTCTTGCGCGTCCTTGCCGTCGACCGACGACACCGGCGGCGGCGCTAGCACCGACGGCGGCACAGCCCTCATCAGCCACCGCGCGTCGCCGACGGCAGCCGCGACGTTGATGGCGGATGCGCCACTGCTGAAGGACGCAAGGCAGCCGGAGAAGTCCGTGCTCAACAGGAGCTCGCGCCTGTAAATAATGACGACGGCGCAGAGCACTACGAGGCAGGCAACGTCGTCCTCTACGAACAGGAGGTCCCACAGGAGATAAACCTTGCGTGCCGGCAGGCTGTGCGAGAAGAGCGTCAGCAGCCAGCTGATGGCGTACAGCTCCGGTGTGCAACCGAGGACGTCGAAGAGGTGTTGGGCCAGAAGCGGGTCGCAGTAGCGTAGCATGACCACGAGGCAGCGGAGCTGCTCCGCCATGGTCGGCTTCCTGGCCGGCGGCAGCGGCAACGTCACGGCACCGGCGCGGGGCAGGCCAAGACTGCTGCCACCGCTAGGAACCGTGCTACGGTCCTCGTCGTGAGCGATGAAGCGATTGACGAGGGCGTTGAGCTGCGCCAGCACGAGCGCCTCATCCCTGTTGCTGACGGTCAGCAGGACAGCACAGACGCTGTCGAGCCCTTGCCAGTAGGCGTGCTCGGGGCGGAGGTACAACCACGCCCGCAAGATGCGCTTGAGCTGCGCAGATCCAGACGAGGAGTTGAGCAGCGGGTGGTACGCGTGGCAGCGTGGAATGTCGACCGAGAGCTGCCGGTCGTGCGGCGTCGGCTTGGCGGCGGTGTGGTGGACCGCGTGGGCGAGGAGGGCCTCCCGGGTGCGCGCGGATGGCGGCACGCGCAGGAGGCACCCCCACACCTCTCCGCGGAGGGTCGGAGGAAGCGGATAGAAGGGCGAGTAGACGACGTGAGCGTCGACGCTGTCCGTGCCGCGCTCAGTGTTCGGCATCAGCGAGGACTTCAGGTAGGCTCGAATCCGCGCAGCAGCTACGCCTTCCCCGCCGCGCCCTCGATTATCGCCGGCGGCGTCATCGCTGCCGCTGTGCAACAGGCGGCGCAGGTGCTGCGTGTGGTCGAGCTGCGCTGCAAGGTCGAAGTCTATCGGGGAGAGGACACCATCCAGGGCACGCCGCGCGCGGTACACCGGCGGTGGCAGCAGCGACGCTGCTGCCATGTCCATGAACGGGTTCGCGAGCAGGAGGTGCTGCTGTGGCTGCTGATGCATGCGACCCCCGCTTACACCGCCGCGGGCGGCAGCGCTTGCCTCCCAGGTCCGCATGTCGTCCCCGATCAGCGCACGCAAAGAAGTCGCCTGCTTCACCACACGCTCGGGGCAGACGTCGACGCCGCTCACCTTCTGCGTAGCCTCCATCTCGCGCACGGTGGCCAGCAGCACCGCAGCGGGGACATAGAGATTGAGCGCCGGTAGAGTCGCTGTCGCGAAGGCGAAATCGCTGAACTCCCCGCCACCACCGCTGCCGTTGCGGCAGGCAGCCGTCATGCACGTTGTCAGCAGGCCGCGCTCGGCGACGCCGCGAAAGAATGGGTGATTCATGGCGGCGTACTGGCACCACTCCACATCCGCCGGCGCATCGCCTTTGCCGGCAGCATCGTCAGCGAAGGCGGTGCGCGCGCCATCGTGGACGCGGTAGGACCGCGTTGTGCGGACAAGGCAACAGAAAAGCAGTCGCAGCAGCTCATCAACGCAGTCCGCGTCAGCTGCTTCCGCCACAGCGCCGTTTGCCTTCCCTGCAGATGTGGCTGAGGCGCCCGTCGCTGCTGCTGTCATCGTGCAGCGGCGAAGGTAGCGGGAAAGGACCGCCCACAAGTCGCCGGCGTCGTCTGCGGCGCCGCATGTGGGGCGGTCCACCGTCGCCGCTGCTGCTCTGCTCAGCTTCGGTCCCGCGGGCGATACACCAGCGCTGCCTGCTTTTTCTTCAGGCGCTGCGCGGCAATGCCCGAGATTCAGCAGGCGCAGGAGTGGGGTTTCGAGGGCGTTGAAGGTGCGATCCAGCCGCTGGGACAGCCGCGACAGCGCCGCTGCGTCTCTGCCGCCATCGGCATCCCCAGGTGCGTCCACACCAACGGAGGTGTCCGCAAGGGCGGACACGGCGAACGCCGCAGGGCTGTGATGTCTGCCGCTCAGGCGCTCTGCAAGCGGCGGCGCGGGGGTCGACAGGTAAGTGGGGGACGACGGGCCGCCACCGGCGTGAGTCGAGCGGCGCTGCTCCGCCGCACCCGCCGGCGCACGGCTGTTGCCGCCCGCGCCGTCAACCGTCTCCAGTGGCGTGAACGGCGAGGCGGATGGCCAGCCATCCGCACAGGCGGCCGTTGTACTCGCCGTGGTGGCTGTGACGTGGGCCATCCCGAACGCGTTCCACCGCTCCGACCGGCGCCAGCGGAGCCCCTTACTTGCCACCTCTGCCAAGATCCCGCCGTCCTTCAGACATGCCGGCCCGTAGGCGCTGCAGAGGTAGCGCACCCATTCGCGAGCAAGGCGCGTTGGCGACGGTACGGCGGCAGCGGTGCTACTGTCGCCGCTGCCACTCCCTTGCCGGCGCGCCTTGGCGCCATCGACGTCGCCATGATCGTCGGCATCCTCGCAACCGCCCTTGCTCAGCGCCGCCTGCAGGTGGTACAGCGCTGCATATAGAAAGTTGTGCGCCGCCGCCCTCGGCAGCACATGGCGCTCCGTCAGCAGCAACAGCACCCCCGAGTATACCGAAGACGATGACGAGGGGCGCGAGATTTCCGTTCGCTGATCGGACAGATCGGCGCCGCTGCCGTGAACGGATGGCAGAGCGAGGTGGCACATGGATGCATCCGTCGCACAGAAGCCGCTGAGCGCCGCCTCCAGCACGATAACCGCCGCGTTCCACACGTCGTCAGAGAAGGAGTGCACGGGCGGCCACGAGACCATCGACGGTGCACTACACGAGGCACCTCGCCGTCGCTGTCGCTGCTGCTCTTGCTGCAGCGACACGTACACCTCCGGGGACACGTACGGTACCGCTCCCGCAGCCAGCAGCGCGTCCTGGTCGGTGGTGTCGAAGAGCGGGACGATGAGAGGCGTTGCCACGTCTGTCGTCGGCGCCGGCGTGTTTGCCTGACCGCTGGGCCCGGGGTCGTCGACGTTCTGGAAGCCAGCAAGGGCGGTGACGGAGGTGACGAGAGGGTCACGACCGGCTGGAGGAGCTGACACCCGCAGCGTCCGCAGCACCGCTGCTAGCGGCTGCCGCAGCACGTACAGCCGCCGTGCCGAGATGCCGATCTCGGCGCTCGTGAAGGGGCCGAAGGCGCAGGTGTCCTCCGCGTGCGGTGCCGCGGGCACATCGGGCACAGCGTGGGAGGGGGAGGCTGCCGAGGCATGCACGCGGGCAATATACGCCTCGTAATGCTCGCGCGTGATTGGGCATGCGTGGACGCCAGGCGGCACCGCGCACGGCGCTTGGCCACTGAGGCACAGCGGGGGTAGACGGCGTGGGCCGTGCAGGTAGCGGTAGGCACCCCAGAGGCGGTCGCGCTGGCGCCACGCGGCGCCAAGCAGCTCCCATAGGGTGTGCCAGAGGTGCTGCAGCTCAGACACCGGAAACAGTCGCTGCCTGTCTGTGAGGATGCTGGCGGCGTCCCAGTTCTCCGCGCTATCCTCGTCGTTGGTCGCTGCCTCACCATCTCGACCTCTGCTACGTATTGCGGCACGGCGGTAGCGAGAGAGGCGGTCGCGCAGCGTCACGGCGACATCCTCATACACGATGACCCACTCCCGCTGGTGTTGTTGCCAGGCGTGCCGCGGCAGAAGAAGATGCTGCGCCAGGTACCGCATGTCGTGCAGCATCGGCTTAAACCGCAAGAGGGAGGACAGCAGCGGTGGCATCAGCACGGCAGCGTCGTGCTGCTCACTGTCCTCCTCCCTGGCACCGCCGCTGGGCCCATGTCGACAACACGCCCGATCTGCAGCAGCGAAGAGTGCAATCAGCTGCTCTGCGACAGACCCTGTGTTCGCACCAGCCATCCGCCGCCCCCCCGGCATCGCGGAGGCGTCACCACCGCTGGACTCCGACGGCTGCTGCTGCTGCTGCTCTGCCTTGTGGGGGTGACACAGGCGCAACAGCAGGTACGCTTCCTCGTCGTCTGAAGATAGAGCACCGTCCACCGTGAGGTCTGCAGCGCAGAGTGTGGTGGTCGTGGAGGACTGCAGCTGTTGCTGTCGCTGCGGATCGCCACTTTCCGCCTGGATGACGCGGCTGCTGATGCTGCTGGAGCTCCGCTGGGCGGGCCGGCAGAGCAGCAGGGAGTGGGTGAAGTCGTCGATGAGCTGCTGAACGTACGTGGCAAGGACGTGGGAGACGGATGGGGTGCTGTACAGCGCATGCGGCACGCTGCGCATGGAGCGCACCTCGCACCGCAGGCCGTCCACGTCGACAAGTACGCGGTGAGACGACGGCGGCGCTGCGTCAGCCAACGACCGCCGAGCCGCCAAGACGCGTCCTGCGCCTCGCGCACCGGCGGGGCCGGCCGGCAGCGCCACATCCATCCCCATCGCGTATGGTGTGGCGTCTCTCTCTCTGGCGGTGGTGACACGGCGGCGGCCACACTGGCCCGCCGCGACGTCGACGGAGGTCTGCGGCGCAGAGGACGAGGGCGACCACATTGGAGTGTGGAAGGGGAGGAGGGGAGAGGCCGAGCTGCGCGCCAGCGTCCGTCAGCGGCGGCGCGTGTGCGTGGTGGTGGTGGTGGTGGCGAGCAGCGTGTCGGCACCGTATACACTATAAGCAACGAAAAAGGAAGGCTGTCAGGGAAGCAGTCGCGTCGATTACAGTCAGTTCGCGTGTGTGTATGTGTGTGCGAGGCCACGCGCTGGGAGGGGCGTGAAGAGGAAAGGGGCGGGGTACGCGGGCCAGAAAACGTGGAACAGCAACAGCAGCGATGATCACGGCTGCTTCGGCATACATGCGTGTGCCCATCCGTACGTGGGGAGATGAGCAGGGAGGTGCGATGGATGTGGCGGGCGGTGCAGTGTGCCGGGGCCAACAACCATCATAGCAGCAGGCACATACGTAGAACACGAGGAGAGCCGGTGCGCCTGCGCCGGGGAGTCTCTCCTCCTCCCCTGGCACGGACATGTGATGTGCTTGACGCCCATATTAGCGGGATCGGTGCGAGCGCGAGAGGCCAGGAGAAGGGGTGGTGGTGGTGACAGAGAAGACCTTGAAGGAGAAAGGGCGGCGGCTCTTCAAAGGCCGCATCGACCACGCTCTACGCCTCTTCCCCCCCCCCTCTCTCTCTCTTCCTCCCCCCTCCCCCACCTCGAGCACGTGGAGCACGAAACTTGCGCTTCCGGTGCTTGTGCCGCGCGTGCTGTCGCACGCTGGCACGCATCTCTCCGCCACCATCGGCGATCGTTTTCGGGCACCCACGTACACGGTTCCCCATGTGTTTCCATGTATACGGTCCAGCGTGCAAGCGCCTCCGCGAACTGCCAGCACCGCAAAACAGTGGTGGAGGCGCTCCTGCTTGACGGCAGCAACGCGCCGTCTCGCATCCGCGCGGGCACGTTCACTTCCCCTCCCTCCTCCACGCTATCCAGCAACAGAGGGGCTGCTGAGCGCGCGCACCTCCCCCTCCCACTCCCTCTCCCCCCCCACACACACACATTCATCAAGGAGACGCATACCGACTCGCCACCGAGCGACAGCAGCAGCTTCACTGCGCCTCTGCCTTCTCCTGCGCGGCAGCTGCGGCGTCGATCTCCGCCTGCGACGCCTTCAACCGGTCCATGACGCGCTTCCATTCGCCCTGCAGCAGCTCTTCCGCCGCGAAGTACACGCTGCGGATCAGCGTCTTGCGAAACGACAGCGACGTGTTCAGCACCACTGGGTCCGTCTCCTTCAGGAAGTCCTTCAGGGCGTCCTGCGCGAGCATCAGCACGACATCTTCCTGCTTCACGTCGCCGGTCAGCAGCGGCTCGCGGCCGATCTTCGACAGCACGTTGCTCAGACGACCCTCGCTGACGTTGTTCAGCAGCAGCGCGTTCGCGGCCGCCTCCAGCTTCGGCAGCATCGAGTCCGCCAGCACCGTCACCTTCTTGCCTCTGCGCACGCGCTGCAGCGCGCCGGCACGCACGGTGTCGAGGAACGTCGCCTTCAGCTCCTGCTGCTTGCCGGGGTGCTTGAGCTCCATGAAGGAAGAGCAGCGCAGCTTGATGATTGTCGAGACCCCGCTGCTCTCCACCGCCGGGTCGCCGCGGCGCACGTGACGGATGACGACACCCTCGGCGAGGTTGCCTTCGAGCGGGTAGTTGCCCAGCCCGAGCAGCGCGGGCAGCGGTGTGATGAAGTTCTCCACGTCGAAGGCGAGGCACTCGTCCAGCGTGCCGCGCACCAGCGGCTTCGCGTACAGGAGATTCGGCACCTGCGAGCACACCTCCGTGAAGTCGTCGAAGGGCAGCAGCACCACATCTTCCTCGGCACCCGAGACGGAGTACTTGACGTCGAATGCGAAGTAGTGCAGCTCCGGGCTGTACTGCGGGAACGGCTCGCTCTGTATCTCCACCCCCGAGATCGGAATCCGCTTCTTATTCGGCAGCGTGCACCACTTGGTACTCTTGGGCACCAGCGGATGCTTGTACTTGGCACCGAACAGCTCCCCGTGCAGCACGACGCGGCCCATGCGGCCCGTCACGCCGTACTTGCGCTTCAGCAGCGCACACAGCGCGCGGACCTGCGCCGTGAAGTCGTCGATGAGGAGGTGGTAGCCGAAGAAGTTCTCGCTCGGGTCCATGATGCCGCTGCGCTTCGCGAACCGCACCTCGCTTTCGTTGATGAGGTAGATGGAAAAGTTTGTGCCGTGCACCTTCTCGCACGCCACCCACTCCTGGCTCGCAATGCCCGTGCGCCGGATCGCGTCGATGCGCGTCTCCGTCGGCAGATCGATCTCCGTGTAGGCCGAGAAGTCCTCTTGGTTTCGGGGAAGTGGCATGTAGCAGCGGTGCGGCGTTGTGAGCGCAGCCGTGGCGAGACTCTGCGACGAGGTGGTGGTGGTGGTGGTGGTGGAGAGGGATGGTGGAGAGATGGCGGTCGCCGATGCCTGGCGCCTCAGAACGCTGCCGCCTCCGCGACTGCTGCACAGGGTGGCATGACTGCAGCGTGGCGCGCGACGCAGTGCCAGTCGACGCATAATGACCACAAAACAGTGAAGATGTGAGCAACGAAGGGCGTGTAGGTGTGTGCACGTATGCGGGGTAGTTTTTTTGGGGGAGGGGGGGGGGCAGCTGCTCGTAGAGCTGAGCGAGGGAGCGAGATAGAGAGGGCGGGGCGGAAGGCGAGGGGAGACGGAGGTGTTTGGGGGGCCCGGCGAGGTGGGGTGGGGCGGGATGGGGTGGAGAGGGGGCCTCATCGAAGGCAGTGGGCGCTGCATGCACCCATTCACAGGAACCTAGCCATGCAGTGAGGGGAGGAAGTGGGGTGGGGGTGGGAGGGCAAGGCAAGAAAAGCACTAGCATCGGACATGGGCGGCGAACTCGCCTGCTGGCATGACGCGGTGGTGCCGACGTATTCCATACGGAGTAGCTTCGTGCGTGATGCTGCACACGGCGATAGACGGCCGACACACCATCCACCGCAAGCGGCAGAGGTTGGGGATAGGTAGGAGGTGGGGTGGAGCACGAAGGGCGCGCGGTCAGCGGGGCGTTATCTATCGGGAGCGCGGGAGGTGGGAGCTGACGCCCCACCACGTGGAAAAGAATGATAGCGACGGCGGCGACGACGACGCGAGGGACCAGCGTCGCCCACCGAGGTCTACGCATCTCTTCCCCCCTCCCTCTCTCCCTCCTCGTCCTCGTCCACCGCCGCCCCTCCAACACACTGACTCAGAGAGATGCAGACACACTCCACCACCACCCGTGCACACGTAAGTACACAAGGAGCGGCACGAACGAGGGGCGGGGGTGGGGGGATGCAGTCCTCAGCTGTGACGCACGGCACTCACGACAAGAACCGTGCGCACCCCGCGGCCAGACACCACGTTCAAGTGCCCGTGGCGACCAAGTCCTCCCAATGGTCCACACAGAAAACACAGGCGACTAGACCTTCACCTGCACGGACCAGAACTTGACCTTGCCACGGCAGCATACTGTCGTCAGGAAGAAGCTTGTGCCGGCGCCAGCGGCCGCAGCGTCGACGACGAGCTCCGGGTGCAGCGGGTACGCTGTCGTTGGGCCGTCGACGAGCACATACCGATCCGGCACTGAAATCGTGCGGAGGGGGATGTTGTTGCTGGTGAGGCCCGACATCAGCGAGTCCGCATGCTCCATACTGCCGGCACCCTCACTAACGCTCCACGCTGATGCCGCAGCGTTGGCGCTGCCCGGGCCTCCCGCCTCACCGACCCCCTGCTGCTGCCCACTGAACATGTACGGCCAGAAAGAGGTGCGGTGGTCATAGGAGGAGGCAACGAGGCACACGCCGAGGTACTGCGGCATGCCGCCGCTGCTCGACTTGCCAGCGGCCTTTGCGTTGGCCGTCGCGGCGGGCACGACCACCGGCATCAAATTTAACCGGCTGACCCAGCTGCGGTGGAACCGCGTCTTCTCGAGGATGCGCAGCCGGGCGCTTGCCGGCACATACTCGGTGGACGACATGTGCGACACGTTGCCGTTGCCATCGTGGTGGTTCCGATCGCTGGTGTTCACGAGGAGCTGCGTGAGCAGCTGAAAGGCCGTCATCGTGTCGTCCTCGCCGGAGGCGACGAGGATGTCCCGCGTCAGCAGGTAGCGCGGCGACGTGGCGGCCCACTGCAGCGCCAGGATCTCGCCGACGGCGTTGTAGGCGGTCGGGGCAACGGAGGAGATGATCTCCATCCCGGGCAGCCGCACCACCGCAATGGAACCGCCATTACATGATATGGCGGCCACGAGCTGCTCCTCCTCGTGCACAATGAGGGCCGACTCGGCCGTGATGAGGGTCGTGATGGGCGGCAGTGCTGCTACCGCGGACTTGCTGCCGCGGTCCGCGAAGGTGATGGGGGGCAGGTAGCTGGTCCACAGCCGTGTGTAGAAGGACGGCACCCGCACTGCGATGGAGTGGATCGGCCGCATTCCGAAGTGGTGGTTGCTGAGGTGCCGCAGCATCCATCCACCCTCGCACGTGACGCCCACGATCAGCATCTGGCCATCGTCGAAGCCGACCGCGTAGAGGGACGGGGGAACGTCGTAGTAGTAGTGCGACGGCGCCGCGGCATGGGCGACGGCGTTGAAGCCGGTCGGGATGCCGTCGCTGTCGAAGGACTGTCGGCAGTTGCGCTTTGCCATGGCGGCGGACTCGATCATGCGCGTGATCGTCGTCTCGACACCGTTCCGCACCTCTGCGATGCACGAGACGGGGGAGTAGACCAGCTTGTTGCCCGCTCCCTTGCTGCCGCCGGCGAGGGAGGCGCTCGCGCTCGGGCGGCCAACGTGGTAGTTCAGGTGCTGCACAACCCGCTCTTGCAGGAGGCTGAAGAGGAAGATGTCTCCGTTCTGGTTGCCGATGAGAAGGTGAGGCTCGACGCTGAAGCGGACGGGGGCGGCAGCAACGGTCTTCCGGCGGGCATCCGCGCCGACGAAGCGCGACGTCGTCTTCGAGGCGAAGAAGACGGCGGCCTCTTCGCCGGCAACCGGAATAGGTGCGAAGGCGATGCGGGTACGCCGCGGAGGCATCGTCGGGAACGGTGTGAAGGGGTCCTCCACGAGCGCATCCACTTCCTCCCGCCCTACCAGAATGGGCTGGTGTGCCGTCACCTTGCGCGTCGCAATACTGGCGGAGAGGCTCTGTATCGGCGCCGTGTAGAGCAGCTTCCCGTCCTGGTGGGCGACGAAGTAGACGGAGATGTGGTTGAAAGTGCTCGCGCTGACGAGCGTGTGCTGGACAGGGGCGTTGCTCTGCGGCGGCGTCGGCAGCGGTGGCACATTCGCCTCTGCATCCGACAGCCGCGGTACCGTGGAGGTGGTGGTGGTGGTGGATGGCGCTGCTGCCGCAGCGCTGCCGCTACCAACGCCGCCGCTCGCCGAGGCCGGCGCGTGTGCGGCCGCGTTCACCGGCGCCGAAGGCGTGCTTGCCAGCGTTGTCGGCAGCGTGCCTTCTACCAGGAGCTGCCGCAGCGCCGGAGACGAGTGGATGGCGTGGATGCCCTCCGGAAACTGAGACAGGTGGTGCGCGATGGTGCGTGTGACGGCTGACGTGTACGGAATGCCGGCGGCTCCGGCAGCTGTCGTGGGTGAGGTCTGCTTCGCCTGCGCGGCGGCGGCGACAGTGGGGGCCGTCTCGGCAGTCTTCACTATGCGATCGCCGCGGCTCCAGCGGATCGCCAGCAATGTGTCCATCTCCGTCAGGCCGTGCGCCGGCAGACGATCAGCGTCGCCAACGTAGCTCGGGGCGACAATGATAGACTGCGGCGGCGGCAGCTCGAGGGAGCTGAGGGTCGGGTTGCTGAGGTCGATGAAGGAGCCGTAGACGGCGCCGCGTGCGCTGCCGGCGGTGACGACGAAAGGATAACCTGTGGAGGTGTACGCACTGTTGATCGCGTTCACCAGCGATGCCTCAGCACGGACCTCGATGTGCGGCTCGCTGGGGCGGCATTCATTGCACCGTGCGTTGTCCGAGAGGGTGCCGCAGACCTTTTCGCAGAGCGACGACGCCGCCGCGGCGGCCGCGTCGGCGCCGCTGAGATCCTCCGGCGCGGCGTTGGTGAAAGACGATAGCGCCGCTCCGGTGTCAGCGTCACTGCTGGCTCGGGGATGGGTGAGGGCGATGCGGAAGCGCCCATCTTCGATGGGTGTCCAGCCACGCGGCCGCCGCTCCGCCTCGGCGCCGTCTTTGTCCGCCGCGGCGATGGCGGTGGCCGGCTCTGCTGGCGTCCTGGCTGGGACTGCGACTGCGGTGGGAGCAGCAGACGGCGCCGGCGACGAAAACGAGAAGGACAGAGCAGCTCCCCTCGGCTTCGAGGCACTGCTCATGACGGCGTCACAGGGAGGGGAGAAGAAGGGGCCACTGCTTGCGCGCGTTCACACACGCACACATCCATGTAGAGACGTGCGCGCGCTTGTCTGTATGTTCGCGTGTAAGACAGGAGGGAGGGAAGGGAATAGTAGTGGTGGTGGTGGTGGTGATGTTCGTGGCGTGGGCACTGATAACCGTGCACGGGTGGCTGGAGTCGATACGGATGCTAGTGCGCATAGCTATTCATCGCATCCCGAGCAGGAGAAGGGCGGAGGAAAGAAGAGAGAGAGAGGGCGATGATGACGCGGTTCATGCGACACTTGGGCGATCGATCCATATCGAGGGACACAGCGGGTAAGGGCGGTGCGCGCCGCCCCGCCCGCTTCTTCATGACTCCTGCTCAGGCGCCGCTGCGTCTTCATCACCCCCGGGGGAGACCTCAAAGGAAGAGGAGGAGGAGGAGGAGGGGGGGGGGGCCATGAGCGTGCGGCAGACGAGGCGAGCTGCCACAGCTAACACACACACACACACACACACACACACACACACACACGCACACGCACACGCACACGCACACGCATGCATATATATACATACACACAACAGACACAAGAGGCACGTACACAGGCCGAGGGGGTGGACACCCAAGCTACTCAAAAACTCAGGTCTCTCGCTGGGCCGCGACCTCGTTGACGGTGCGTGCGCAACTTCCATATTGCTACATCGCCCCTTTTCCGACGTTATTCCCCCCCCCCCCCCCCCCAAACACGCACACGCACACGCACACAGTGGCGTCTACAGACCCTTGTAGTACCTGAGCGTCTGCACAGGTGAGCCGTCGCGTTGCTTGAGGTTGTGGAACCGCGGCTCCAGCTTCGAGACGGGGATGGTCTGATGAAGGTCATACGCGGCCAGCGCCAGCGGCACGCCGAGCGTGAGGCCGAGCAACTGCAGCAGACACTCCGTGAGCGCTGAGTGGCGCCTGGCGAAGGGACTGATGCGCATGAGCGGCATCGCGCTCAGCGTCGGCAGCATCATGCACGGCAGATTCCATAAGACGCGCGCGACGCTGCACTTCTTCAGACTGTCCCACCCGGCCGCGGTGCTCGTGCCGCGCGTGACGCCATCGTCGTCGACGACGCGGATACCCTGCCCGCTGCTGAGCCACTCGTTCTTGCGCATGCTCGCCAAGTTCACTGTCGCGGCGCAGCTGACGGCGAGGAAAGGCACCGTCGCGCGGATCAGTGTCGAGGTGGTCGTGCCGGTCGGGATGCGCTTCAGCCACATGGTAGCCAGCAGGCTGCCACCGCACGCCACGACGACCGCCGCCGTGTACGCCTTCAGGATCTCCGATACTGGCTGCTTGTCGGACGAGCGGTTGGCGTAGTTGACGGCACTGTTGTAGCTCTGGTTGAACCACTGGATCGCCACCGTGCGGCCCACGCTCATGAGCGTCGACGGCAGCATCATGAATGGGACAACGAGGTAGTTCATGGGCAGGAACATTGACATGCGGAAGCCAGGGGGGATGACCTCCTGCGTGGTTGGGTGGATGCAGCTCTCAACGGCCATGCGCGCGCGCCAGAGGTCGGCGCTTGGCACGTTGCCGGCTTGCCCATCCTTCCACCGGTCGAGCAGCATCTGGTGCTTCTGAAGCGTCCTCTCGTTCTCGAGGAGCAGCATAGGGTTGATCGCCTCGCTCCAGTACCGGGCACGACCCAAGAAGGTGCTCATCTCGTACTTGGACCCCTCCATCGAGAAGGTGGCGGCCGCCATTGTTCGTATCGGACTTCAAGGCGCTACTTTCCTGTTGCGTGCGCGCGTGCGTGTGTCACTGTGTGTGGAGCCACACCAAGAAAAAGAAGAAGGGCGATAGGGAAGCTGAGAGCGAGGTGCACAAGAGGGCGAGGACGGGAGAAGGGTGACGGTGGCAGCGCGTCCATGAGTGCGTCGGGGCGTACATGCGTGGTGTAGCTGCACGCGTGCGTCCGCTTGCTGGGACGGGGTGTGGGTGGGCGAGAAGCCGCGATGGCGACGCGCGCTCGTGCTTGCGATCCCCCTCACCTGCTGACTGCGGCGGTAGCTCCGTGGGTGCTAGGTAGAGGATTGGGCGCAGACGGGACGGAATGGGGAAGGCCTTGGCAGCCATGCATCACAGGTTTCAGAAAGAGAGAGGGAGAGGGGTTAAGTAGGCGTGATCGCATCCTAAAGGAGAAGAAGGCAGCTTGCGCGGTTGGTTGACAGGGGCTGTCGCGGCTGCTGCTGAACGTTGCCTCCGCTGCGAGAGAGGTCATACTGCCAGCTGTGTATATGTGCGTGCTTGAACCACCATCACCACCACCGACGCCATCTCACCGCTCGCGGCTTGCCTCTTTAGTGATGTCCTCCGGTAGCGAGCTGAAGCCCGTCACGCAAGAAGGCAGCGCGCCACACTCCACACAAATCCGACCACGGGCTCGACGGCGCGGGAAGCCGACGCAGGAACGCCTCCGCCTCCTCGACGGTGGGCACCATGTTGATGAAGACCGGCTCTGCTGCGTCATCGCCGTCCACGTCGTCCAGTCTGCCGTCGCGCTTGCCGGCCGCCGTCGTGGCCCTCTTGTGCGGCTGCCCTCGCGCCTTCTTCAGGTGAAAGGAGAAACTCCCTGCGTCCATCAGCGGCACGCTGCAGAGCCGCACGGCGCGCGTGTCGGGGTGCTCCCAGTCCATCTTGTGCATGATCCACCGATCCAGATGCCGCGCTGCCACCTCGCCGCCGGCCAGGACGATCACCGCGTCGCAGTCGCCAACGTACAACACGAAGCCGCGCAGCAAGTTATCGTTCGCGAAGTTGCGCAGCTTGCCGAGGTGGGCCGCGGAGAAGATCGGGAAGACGCGGTAGGCGCGTAGCAGCGGCGCCTCTGTTGCGTGGCGTCGCTGATCGCGCGCGCGCTTCAGGATTTGATCCGGCAGTGCGGCAACGTGACGGTCGTGGTTGCGCCGCTGGTGCTCCAAGTTGCGCAGCTCGTACTGCTCCAGCACCTTCGTGTCTGTCGCCAGCGGGTTCAGCACACTGGAGCCGAAGAGGTTCAGGGCAAGGTTCTTCGTGGAGAGCCGGTCGTGCAGGAGGCGACTCGCTGCCGACGAGGCGAGCACCGTCGGGCCACGGCTGCTACCGGTAATGTCGTGCAACGCCCCTACATCGGGGGCTGCCGCTGCCTTCTGCTGCGCCCTCGCCTGCTTTTCTTTGAGTCGCTCCCGCCGCTCGGCACGCAGCTGCTCTTTCGTCTTGTACTCCTTCTGGATAACCGGGTGCTCTAAGTCACGGTACTCGTAGTGCTGCGTGTAGTGCGTGTCCGGAATCACGGGGTGATGCACCAGATCCAGCTGCGCCGCCCGGATCTGTGCCACTGTGGCCGTCAGCGGGGACACGACGAGGTGCGCGCCGCCGCCGCTGTTGCTGATGCTGCCGTAGCGCGGCATCGTCGAGGTCCAGCGGTCCCACGGCTCAATGTCGGGGACGCCATCAGCGAAGAGTTGCCGCAGAAGCGAGTTGGTCTGCGCATGGCTGCCGTCAGGGAACGCCGTGGCCGGCGCCTCAGCATGCGCGCTGCCGGCGCCGTGGCCGTCCGCCCCGCGTCCACGCTGGCAAAAACAGCGCAGCTGCGCCAAGTAGGCGTCGCGGCGTTGCTGTACCGCCGCCGCGGAGGTCTGCTGCTGTTGCGCCTCTACGAGGAAGTCAAGCGCCGCTTGAGTGGCCTCGAGGGACGACAGCGGTGCAGGTTCGACGGAGTGTGCCGCCGAGGGAGTCTGCGGCGCTGGATCCTCTGCAGACGCGTGCTGCTGCTGCTGCTGCGCACCGAAGACGATCTTTCTGCGTCGGGCCGGGCCGCCACCAACGGAGCCCGCCGCGTTGGCGGCCCTGCTGGTGTACCGCTGCATGACACCCTGCAGGCCCGGGTCGAAGGCGCGCACGTCCGACACGCCCTGGTAACGGCGGCCACCGCCGCGATACTGGGCACCCCCGTCCCCGTCATACTGCTGCTGCTGCGTTGCCATGATATCGAGGAGACCGGGGATTGCTCCAGACGCAGCGGACGTGGGGGCCGTCGCCCCGCCGCTGGTCGTCGCGATGGCGGAGAAGTCGATGGTGACATCATCGATGCTGAGCGGCTTGCGTGCCGGCTTGTGGGTAGACGACGGTGACTGGGCGGAGGACGAGGCGGAGGATGGCAGTGGCGGCGGCGGCGGTGGCATGCTGCAGCGAGCTTGCCACCGAGAAAGCAAGTAAGTTCACCTTTGCGTCTACGCTGCACAGTGCGAGGTGTTAGGAGCGGGCGGGATGGCGGCGGGGCACCACATACCCCAAACAGCGATCTTGCTCTGGCTTGCGAGCGAGGGAGGCGGCGAACGAGAGACAGAGAGAGAAGGGGTTGGTGGAAGGGGAGGGGAGGGGGATCAGGAGGCAGAGAACGATATGCGTGGTGCTGCTATTGTTGTAGAGACAGATACACAGTGTGCCAGGTGACCGGCGCAGAGCCTCATGCAGATCCGCACACACACACACACACACACACACACACACACGTGCGCAGCTGTGCGCCCATGCAGACTTTTCCCAGCATCGGCCTCGACAACTTCGCCGTCGTCTCCCTCTTTCGACTCACAAACCCCTGAGCCACCCTCACGACGGAGGTTGCGGTGCGTGTGGGCAAAGCTCGGCAAGATCGGTGGTGGTGTGGGGGTGGGGAAGAGGGTAGGGCTAGTGAGACGCATCCCACTCCTGCATTGCTTCCACGGCTTGTCTTGATTTCGTTTTCTTATAACGTGGGCGCGCGTTATCGGCGCATCACTGTTGTTAAGAGGCGATCACAGCCGTCGTGCGCGCAGGCCTCCCCTCCCCTCCCCCCCCTCGTCAAGGAGAGAGGGGGTGTGGGGTGTGTGGGGATGTCCGTCTCACCCACCAATACACAAACACCTGAGAGTGATAGGTAGTCAGCAGCGGACACCATCGCGTGCTGCGCGAGGCCCGCTCTTCCTCCAGTGGCACGTTCCTCAACCGCGTGAAAGCGATACGTGTGCAGACGGCTTGCACGGGGCGCACCGAGCAGGCGCACGGTGGTCTGCATTCACTCCTTCCAGAGGGGGAGGGGGCTTACCAGGAGAGGATGGCGGGGGAGGCGTGCTGCAAAAGAGGATCCGAGCGAGGGCGGCTGCCGTCTCATGGAGCGGCTGCTGCGCCGCATCAACACGTCTGCATCGCTGATCCTCACCGCATATGGGACGGCGACAGCGGGGCAGCCCTCTGTCGATTTTTTTAGCTCTTACTCGGACAGTGACGCGAGAGGTGCGCCTCGGAGCCGCAGTACTTGCACTGATCCTTCGAGGTGCGCTGCACGAGAGGCTTTGCCTTTGCCGGCCGCGGCGTTGGCGCAGTCGCCCCAGCAGCGAGAGCCTCGTGCCGCGGCTGCTTATCCACACCCACCATCTCCACGGAAGGGCTGGCCACCGCAGCGACACTGGCGCCGTTGCTGCTGCTGCTGCCGCCGTCACAGTGACGCGTGAAGTGGTCGGCGCTACCGCACTTCTGGCAGCGGTCCTTTGGGAAGCGTGACTTGGGCGCGGTGGATGCCGCCGTCGTCACGGCGCATCAGCCCGCTGCCCTGCGCACGTTCCTCCGCCACTGCCCGCTGGTCTGCTGCCGGCGACGACGACAGTGCGGCCGTTGAGTCGGCGTCGTCGCGAGTGCGCTTGCCGGTGTTCGCCCTTTTCGGGTTGGTGCTGCTGCGCTGCTCCTCCGCATCGGTGGTGCGCTTCACGCGGTGCTCCGGCACGGCGCCACCACTGCCGTAGAAGTCTGCCACCCGAACTCCGCTCACCACGACGTGTACAGGCCTGCCACGCCACACGAGATATGGAATGTGGCTGAAGTCGAGCGACTCTCCACCTGCCGCAGCGCCGCCGCCTCCGTTGCTGCTCGGCTGGTGCTCCTGCCGCGGCGCGGACGCAGAGCCTTGTGAGGATGACCCACCAGGTGGTGGGGCGAACAAGTCCGCCAGCGTCATGTGCTCGAAGGCATCGTCGTTGGCAAGGCGTTCAAGAGCACCGTGCCGTGCAGCCGCGTCAGCTGCGAGACCGCTCGCCTCTTGAGACGCAGCAGCGCCGTCTTCCAGACCCGCGACTGCGGCGGCCGCCTTGTGGATTATCGCCTCCACTTCCGCGGCCACCGCCGCGCTCGTGAGCTCCGCCACGGCGAAGCGCGTTCGGCCGAAGCCGAGGAAGAGACTCCGCCTCACCGTGTTGCAGAAGATGATCTGCAGAAAAGATGCATCCGCGATACTGGGGACGGGGTAGACGAGGAAGGACGGCGTCGGGGCCGCCTCTGCGGTGGGGTCGGCGCTGTGATGCGGCTGCCGCGGTGCCCGGCTGAGTTTGGTCTGCCCCATGTTTGGAGGTGCCCTCGAGTGTATGCGCTACCTTACTGAACAGACACGAGCCAGCTGAAGGCCTTGCAGGGCTGAGACCTGCGCTTGTCTCTGCGTGTGTGTGTGTGTGCGTGTGCGTGCGTGCGGCAAGACGGAAGTCGGTGCAGCGGGGGAGAGGGAGGGGGGGGGAGGGGTCACAGCGAGTGAATAGGAAAAGGGTGCGGACCGTGGCGCATCACGGACGTGGGAAGGATGTGCACGCCGATGAATAAGGGAGGAAGGAGGGAGGGAGGCCACGCCGTCTCGACAACCCACAGCCTGCTCCCCCCTTCCTTCCCCACCAGAGGGAGGCGTTGCACATACCTGAACGTGAGTGTGCGCAGGAAACGGACGCTGCCGCGGAAGATGACGAGGCGGGAAGACAGACGACGTCATGGTCTCGACTGCTGAGAAACACATCACGGCGACTGCGCCGAAGCGATGATGATGGTGATGGTGAACGCACGACCAAATGGGGCTGCTCCGGATGACGGTGCCACCCCCCTATATGCCACAAACACCCAGGACAGGCGTCTGTATTGCTAAGTCGTCCTCCTCATTTCGCTGTGCTGCAGCAGCATGCCACCACCACCCCACTGCACGCGTGAAGGAAAGTGATAGACCACGAGTACATCAAGGAAGACGACGCAGTAAGAGGGGGAAGGGGAGGGTGATGCCGAACATCGTGCTCGTGTCTGCGCCAGTGCGTGTGCACAGCTGACACGAGGCGTGGGTGGGAGTGGGGTATGGGCTGCCTCCGCGCGCGCGCGCGCGTGAGGGACGCACCACATGAGGGAGAGCACGCAAACACCGGCCCTCCCTCCCCCTTGCCCGCATCCGTGTTCCACGGAGATGGCTCACCACAGCAGCGGTACAGGCGCGCAGACATAACAAAGACGCCGAGACACACCAAACAGCGCACGCACGTATGTGCGAAGGAGAGAGAGAGGGAGAGGGAGAGGGAGGGGCTATGATACATCACACGCCAAGCGATGAGAAGGAGCCAGCCGGAAAAAAAATAGAAAGAACACCATGAACGACTACACACACACACACACACACGTACACACACACACACACACACACGTATATATATATATATATATACATACGGTACTCAGCAGTTCGGCTGCCAGTCCGGTGGTAGCATCACCGGTATCCCGCGCCGCAGCGGCTCGGCGCGCTTGAGAAGCGACGGGTCCGCGTTGCACAAGCCACGCAACTGCACCGCGTACACCCGCGTCTCCTTCGACTCCGTCGGCAGACGGTACGCCGTGAAGGGCCGCTGGTAGCGGTGGTGCTCTTGTTGCGCATCGTTGCTCACGTCCCCTCCCCCTCTCGGCCTGAGGGGGCTTTGGTGAGGGCTGTCTCTGGCGTCGCGCCCATCTCGACGATGGCGCTGACCCCCCCCTTCACCGCTGCCGTAGTTGCTGCCGCCAGCGATGGTGCTGCCGCCGGCATCGCCGTAGGTGCGCAGGTACGTCGGCGAGTCGGTGCTGTTGCTTGTCCGGTAGAGTTGGTGCAGCAAGGGGTTCGAGTCGGACTGCCGCTGCGTGTTTCCGTGGCTCGGCAACGATGACGACGTCGGCTGAAGGCCCTGGCGGTGCCCGGCTCGCAGGCCGGCCGCGGCTGCAGTAGGAGATGTCTTGGATGTGGCTAGGCCACGGACGCCGTCTGGGCTGCGCGTCTTCCCTGTGTCCTCGACGTCGTGCCTGAGTTCCATCGGCGAGAGGGCTGGCGGCGGTGCCGCCGTCGTGCTGCTGTGGTACGCAGTGCTGCCGCTGCGCCGCACAAAGGTGATTGTGTCCGCGAGCGCCACCTCCGTCGCCGCAAGCGGCACTGTACCGGCGATGCTGTCGTTGCCAGGGGACCGCGTGATGGCGCGCTCCGATGGTGGTCCCGATACACCATTGCCGCGGTGACCGCGGATGTGTGGCGCTGACACGCACGCCATCATGGGCGATGTCACCGCCGTGGTGTGCTGCGTGGTGCCACTCATCACTTCGTCCAACGATGCGGAGTAGCGGTCTGAGACGATGCCGGCGGTGCCGAGATTCTGGCTGCTGCTGCTGCGCCGCCCTGCTGTTCGGCGAAGACGCGACTGCACGTAGGACGGCCTCAGGCTGTAGGCCAGTTCGCCCGTCGGCAGCTCCGTCTTCGCGGCGGCCGCCGTTGCTGTTGCTGACCAAGCTTTGCCTCGATTAAGGATGAGGTCTGTGTACACGCCCTCGGCCATCGCCAACGCGCGCTGCTTGGCCGCGATGGAGGGCCCCACGACGTCGCAGCACGTTTCGCCTTGCGCAGTTGCCCCTGTGCTGACGTCGTCATCGCAGGTGAAGCTCTTGACGCCAGCGGCGTATAGGCAGTTCGCCGGCTTCGAGCAGCCCAGCAGCGCTGCCCTCTTCGCATCAACCGACGCCTGCAACTCCCTCGCGCGCGACTCGGCGGCGTTGCACGTGACGGCCAGCACCACACTTGCCGTGGAGGACGGCCGTTTGACCGGCGGCAACTGGTCGGCTGCTGCTGCAGCGCCGTCGCCGCCGCCGCCACCACCAGGGCCACCACGATGCAGCTCCATCGAACGCGGCAGAGGCTCGCAGAAGAGAATGGTGTCGTGCAGGTAGGGCACGTACACCCCGCCTCGGCGCGCACTGCGGAGCAAGCCAGACGCAGAGGCGGAGGTGTGGGGGCGCAACTGCGACACCGGCAAGTGCGCGCTCTTGCGGAAGTAGTTCTCAGTGAACCTGAAGCCGGACTGCTTCCACGCACTGCGCCGATCAGCGCTGCCGCTCGCCGCAGCCTCCCACACGGGGGCTGTCGCTGGCCGTGCTGAGGACGCTGTGGTGGCTGCAGCGTGCGCACCCGCGTTGTGTGCCGCGGCGTGGATACGGCGCACGGAAGCCGGGCGCTCCTTCGCCACGGGGTTAAAGATGCGTCGCAGCGGGCGGCGCTCGCCTGTGGCCGCGTCGAAAGCTGACTCCGCGAAGTCGTGCCGCCACTCGAACATCGGCGCGCGCTGCTGCGCCAGCCGTTCGCGCACGCACTGTCGCCGCTCCGGCGGCGGCACGAAGAAGTCGAGCTGGACGCGCGATGTCATGGTGGCGGTCGGATGTGCAGGTCCGCGGCAGCAGCGGCCGCAACACACACACACACACACACACACAAGCCGTCTTTCTCTCTCGTGTGAGGAAGAGGACGCAAGGGACGCGCGCGCGTGTGTGCGTGCTTCAGTGCACGGCTGTGCGTGTGTGTGTACGTGTGTGTAGAAGACGATCTCTGCACCGGAGTGCCTGGAATGGTGACGAAGGAGGGCGATGGGTGTGTGCACCTGATTTGGTGGACTCCTTCGGCGAGCAGCACGATGATGTGGGGATGTGTCGGCGACGTGGTTCGTATAGCCCTCACACGCGATGCAGCGTAGACGGCGAGGGAGAAGATGGTGTGCGAGTGTGTGTACTTGTGCGCGCGTGTGTGTGTGTGTGTGTGTGGAGGGGGGGGGGCGGTTAACGGGCATAAAAGACGTACATCCGCGAAGACGCGCACATGTGCATCGATGCGCCGGTGGAGGCGTGAGGAGGAGGGGCAGAACAGCGACGAGTCAGAGAGAGAGAGAGAGACAGAGACAGAGAGCGCTCAGGTGGCCATGTTGGCGGGTGCTGTACCGTGAGCGCGAGGGAGGGAGGGAGGGAGGGGGGAGGGTGTCTCCGTTGCGCACTGCTGACGAGTATCGCGCCAGACGGCAACGCGCATACGCACATGCTCGATAGGCGCCGCACGGACACACGCCGCGGAGAGCGTGGTGGTGATGCGTTCACCTCCATCCGTGGACGCCACGCTGTCCATGCACCTTGCACACGTCCAGGGAAAGGGCGCTGCATCGCTCGTGTGCTTCTCGCGCGGCGTGATGGTTCGTGTGCCCGTCACAACAACCTTGTAGATAAGATGCATATCGACACAACATCCTGCCCGCTGCGCATGCGCTTGGCAACCTCCGCTCTCTGGCGCGTGGGTAGAGGGCAGAAGGGAGGGACCCACAACACATGGAAAGGACACGCAAACATGGATGGATGTGGGGGTGGGTAGGACAGGGCAACAACAACAGCAGCGGCGCCGGAGGACGCGCACCGGTAGGGCGAGAACCGCACGCATGCTGTGCAGTCCCTTCCAACCGCTCTCCCGCCGTGTGGGGTGGCCCGTCAGTCCTCTTCCGCGAAGAGCTCCTGGATGACGCCGCTGTAGCGATAGTGGATCGCAGGGCGGAACAACCGCCCCGTTGCGGTGCGTGTGTGATGCGCCACGTCCCACACGTCGTACAGGACACGGACATGCCGCACGCGCTCGTGCGGGGCGGCCTCGCCGTGCTGCGTCGCCCACGCCGCGAGCGAGGCGGCAGCGGCCTGGTTCAGCGCCGGATCGCCCAGGCACTGTGGCCAGCCCTCACCGGCTAATAACGCAGCCCAGTTCAGCAGCCGTTGCGGTGAGGGCGACGACGGCAGCGGCGAGGTGGGCGAAGTCGGTTGAGAGTGCGGCGACGGCAGTGTCGCCGCAGCCGCGGCGGTTGTCTGAAGAAAGTTGCGCAGATGGTGCTCATCAGTAAGGACGAGAGCACAGACGTACCGCCGATACGGATGCACCAGCACGCAGACCCCGCCCTCCAGGCAGAGCGGGTGCTGCGCGTAGAGCGCCTCGAGTGGCTCGAGGGCGACGCAGTGACCGTTGCTCGTCGTGGCGTGGTGCGGGCGCAGGGAGGCGATGCGACGGAAAGAGCCATCCGGGCAGCGCTCTACGACTTCCTCGGTGTGCAGCCAGCCGCTCTTCTCCAGCACCGCTGCCGTCTTCTCCGGTTGCCGGTAGTATCCGGCCATGATGGTGGGGCCGCGCAGCAACAGCTCACCTGTTGGTCGCTCTGACTGATGGGTCCAGACGCGCCAACCAGGACTGCATCCACTGCCCGAGGCTGCCGCTGCGGTGGCGGCGCTCCCAACAAAGGTGGCGCCGGTGGCGAAGACGTCGCGCATCTTGACGTGCACCGGTCCCAGCGGGCCGCCGATCGAGTCGAGCTGCGTCGCGCAGTACGCCTGTTGCAGTCCGCAGCCAGCAGTCTCCGCGACACCGTACGACTGGACGAGGGACGCCCCGCACACGACCTCGACGTACTCTTGGTCCCGTGGGTGCAGTGCGGCGGCGCCAGGCCCGCCGCGGATAAGCACGAGCCGGCAGCGACCACCGAGCAGCTTGCGCGAGGGAGCGAAGATGGTGGAGAGCAGGAACGGTGTGTGCAAACCGCGCCGCACTGCCTGCCGCCGCGCCTCGTAGGCGGCTTCAAACAGCAGCTGGCGATACCCCGTGGACACCATCGACTCCACGGTGCGGCGCAGGCGCGCCAGTGTCGCCGGCAGAGCAGGAAAGATGGTGGGCTTGTACTCGGTGAGGTCGCCATGCGGACGTGCCCACGTGTCGAAGAGGGTGCGGCGCGTGCCGTAGCACACGAGGAGGCCGCGCAGGAGCGATGCCGTCTCCGCCACGAACTCGCAGATGTCGTGCAGAGGGAGGTACGCCATGTACGACGGCCGCCCGGCTGGCGCTGTACGCGAGCGCAGCGCGGGCATGTAGGCCGTCGTGTAGCGGGCTATGCGACTGCTGCCCTGCCCACCACGTCCGGTGCTCTCTGCGGTGCTGCCGCTGTTTTTGCTGGTGGTCGCAGTGCCGGTAAGCGCGTCGCACCCGCCAGCCACGCGACGCAGCCCGTCGTCGCCGTCGACGTCGGTCGAGTTAAGGTATTCGTGGTGCGCAGCCACGGATGCCTTGACGGCGCCATGCGTGAGGAGGACGCCTTTGGGATCGCCTTCCGTGTAGAGGATAAAGGCGAGGTCGTCTGGCTGGAGAGGTGCCAGTGGCAGCTGCGGCGGGCCGTCATCGATCATCATCAGCGGCGCGGCGATCGTTGGGGCGCTGCCTGCCAGAGCCGATGCCGCTGGCAGCGTGCTTAGCGAGCGACCGCTGCTCCCGCGCGGAGGCGACTCTGTTAGTGCATTCCGTTCGCGCAGCGGCACCAACGCGCGCCTTGCTGCATCGTTGGAGGAGAAACTCGCGCTGCCGCCGCTCTTGCCATCCCTCGTGGCGGCGGCGGCGGCACCGACCAGCATGATGGGCATCGTGTTCGCCGCGCAGGACGTCGCGCACGCTGTTGCGGTACCGCTATCACTGACAGCCTCGGTGGGGCCGGGCTGGGTGCTGGTGGCCACAGATGTGGTACTCCCGTCCTGCGAGGCTGCCGCCGCGGACGTGGCGCCGCGCAGGTCATCCGTGCCGATCCCGCCACATAAACGAGGACGACGGAGGGAGGCGCTGGACGGCGGCGAGGACGCGACCGCATTCCCACCAACGCCGGCGCGTGCACCGCGTTGCTGCGGCTTCAGGTGGCGTAGACGGGCCTGCTGCTGATGCTGCAGCCGCCGCTCTCGCAGCTTGCGCTGACGCCATACCTTGAGTTTCGTCTCACCATGCATGAGGACGTCGCTCCACCAGAGCGCCTCCTCTTCTTCGTCTTCCTCTTCTGCGTCCACGACTTCATCGTGCCCCTCCGCCGTCACGCCGTGGGCCTGGTGCGACGGCTGCCGCTCGCGCATGCTCGTGCGCGACCACCAAGGTCGCGGTGCCGCGGTGGCTGACGCGCGACCGTCACCGCCGTCGCTGCGGCCGCCGCGCGGAGGCCCGGCGGAGCGGATTACGATAAACATGGGTGGGGGTGCAGGCTGTTTCGTTCGCGGCTTCGCCGCAGTGCGCTCGGACGGCGCGGTCGCCTCGGCACTGTCGTGCTTGCCACGTTGGCCCGTCCATGTCGCGGCCGCTGCCTCGCCGCTCGCGCACGCGCTATGCGAGTGTTGGTCGTTGTCCTCCTCACCGCCGTAGCAGTCCGTCATGTCGCATGATGCCGTGGGTGTAACGGGGGCGGGCGCGCGAGCGCTTCGAGCCGCCGCTGCCGCCGCTGCGGCGGCGGCGTCGTAGTGCCGGCGCACATCGCGATGCACCATGGGGCTACACACGAGTGCCTTCATATCAGGGGCGGTGTCCATGGCGACCCGTGCCATGGTCCGCGCCGAGCTGTCGAAGACGACGACCACGAGCCCAACGCTCCAAGCCGCGTAGCACGTGACCAGCCACTCCCATCGTGTGTCTTCCACGATGCCGATCAGGTCACCAGGGTGCAGGCCCATGCTGCGAAGACCGAAGCCGAATGCCTCCACGCGCGACCACCACACAGTCGCGGTCATGTACTGCTGCGGGCCAAGGTAGTAGAGCGACAGCGACTCGGACTGCTGCTGCGACGAGGATGGATGAGCTTCGGTGCCGCTGCCGCCAACGCCGTCTGGGAGAGCGGAGGGGTGCGAGCGGCGCTTGCGCGGCGCATCGCTCACTGGCGGGCACGACGTGTCGTCCTCGGCTTCGCCGTGCGCGTTGTCCACCCGGCCGCCGCCGCCGTTGTGGAGCCGCCGCCACAGCGGGTTTTCCGGCGGCAGCGCCGTCACGCGATCAATGCTGCGCCAGCAGACGAACGGCGCGGCGCCGATGCGGCGGCACGCGGCCGCCATCTCCTGCACCAGTGAGACGAAGCGCCCGGCACCGGGCGGCAGCCCCGACGGGGCATCCGCCGCCGCCACATCGTTCGCCGTCGCGGCGTTGTGCGCATTGTCGTCAAGGTCCTCTCCCGTCTCTAGCAGCGCGCGTGTTAGGCTCGCGTGCAGCGCATCATGGAGGTTCAGCGGAGTTTGCTGAGGGCGGCCGAGTGCTTTCAACGCTTGCTGTGGCGGTGGCTGCTGCGCCAGAGACCATGCGGCCATCTTGATCGCCACGCCCCCGCCGCCGGCGTTCGCGGAGGCGCCTAGCAGAAAGATGCTTGGGATGGTGGGCGCCACGCTGCCACCTTGAAGCGGTGGCACCGACGGTGTCGTCAGCGCCGCTGACGACTTCTCCGTGCACAGAGCCGTACGCAGGCTTAGGTAGTGGTCGCGCAACACGGGCATCGACACATGCGCCATCTGCGGCGCCGCGTAGACGGCGCTCTCGACGTCCCGGTACACCCCTTCGTCCTCGTCGAAGAAGTATTGGAACGCGTCTGCGCAGTCCATCGGGCCAAGCTCGTCGTCATCGATGTCGACGTTGCCGCCTGCGTTGTTCGCTGCCCCCGGCCTCGCGGCGGCAGCGTTGTCACCTGGCAAGGCCATCCTCTTCACGGTGTCGCAGTCCGTCGCAACAGGCGCATCCTGCGACGTGAGCGACAGCCCACCGGCCGCTGCAAGCGTCGGCGTCGGCATCGGCATCGAGGTCGCTGGCAACAGCATGGCGAGGCGCGACTCCGCGTCGTTGCTGCACTGCCTCTTCAACGGTGCAGTCGGTGCCAGAGGGGCGGCGGCCGTGGCACTGGGCATGAACACCGTTGCGGAGGGCAGGGAGGGGCAGTTTTGAGGCTGCGTCGGCGGTGTGGCCGAGGGGGGGCTCGCCATCCGTGCCGATGACAGCGGTGGGACTGTGGGGAGTGTGTTGGTGCAGAGAGCGTTGCCCACCGCCGGCGTCGGCGTTGACTTGGTGGCGAGCAGGCGTGAGATCGCGGCTGCCGCATCGCCGTCGGCATCGACCGTGGTGGCCCCCGTGGCGCCTCCGTCCTGGCAGACCTTGGAAAGGTTGACGGGTTGCTTGTCAGCGCCTCGCATGTCACTCACAGCACCAGCGAAGGATGTTGAGGACGGGGTGCCTGCGTGAGTGGACTGCACGCGCCTCGCCACCGGTGGCCCAGAAGTGGCCTCATCACCCGCCGCGTCCGTCGGCATCGTGGCGGTGGTCGAGGTCATGAGCGAGCTATGTTGGTGCGATTGCCGGCCGTAGGCGCGCGCATCGGCCAGCAGCGGCACCGAGCACGGCTGCCGACACGAAACATACTGGTTGTGGTGTGTGGCGCTGAGGTTCGGGTAAAGAGACTGGTTGTTGCGGCACTGCAGCAGTGTCACGAGCAGCGCACCCATCGAGAAACGGTGATGGTGTACACACACACACACACGTGCACGCACCAAGCGTTGGATCAACACGCGAGAACACACCGACGAGAGAAGGGGTCCAAACAAGGTAGACACGCTGCTCGAGGCGGAGGCAACGGCAGCGAGCAAGACGGCAGCAGTGCACGCGATCAGCCAGAGGTCTGCTGGGACTGGTGAAGATGAGACCGGCACAGGATCCTGAGGTGTATTAACGAAAAATGGAGGCAGACGGAGACGTGTACTCGGGGAGGGAGGGAGGGAGGGAGGGGGGGGCACCAGCAAACCCACAAGCTAGTGCACCGTCGCCACGCTGTCAGGTGATACAGATAACGGAGAAGAGGCGAGCGAGAGGAGAACGCGTGATCGCCTCAATGGTTGCATGCGTCCGCGTGCAGGTGTGCTGCTGTGGCGCAGGCGAAACGGGAAAGAGGGAGGGGGAGGGGAGGGGGGGGGAGGAAGGGGGAGGAAGTGCGCGCGTGCGGTGATGACTACAGGAATGATTGTTTTTTCTTTGTTGTGCGTGTGTGTGTGTGGGTGGGTGGCTGTGCTTCATTGGATGTTTGTACGTGTTGCGGTGTGCAGCGCTCACACAGACACACACACATACACACACGTACGATGAAAGTTAGACGGAGGCGCGGGTGTGGGTGTGGGTTTCGGTGTGTGTGCGCGTCCGTGTGGAGGGAGGAGAGCACGGGGGAGGAGGGGAAGAGGGGGAGGGGGAATCGATCCTTGCTCCAGTATAGAATACCCGGACAACATAGGGAGAGGGCAACGCCACGGAAAGAGGCGTGTCCCACATGGCTCACGGCACGGTACACACGTACGCGCACAGACGACGATGCAAACAAGTTCATCCTCGAAAGCGTGTCTACGTGCCTGCGCAGACGACGACTGACGCGCTCATCGAAGAGCCGTCGAGTAAAGGTGAAGTGGAGGAGGAGAGGGGGGGGGAGGGAGGAAGGTGCAGTGGCGGTGACCGTATGCTGGACGGCAGCGGAGAGGCATGGGGAGAACACAATTCTTCGATCTCCCGGCTACGCGTGGAGGACTGAAGAACGAAATAAACGAAAACGTGCGCTGCTTCCTGCTGCTGCTCGTGTGTCGTCTCGCGACTCGCTCGCGCTCGACACATTTCGTTCTTTTCTGCTGTGGTGCTGCAACCTCGACCCCCTCCTCCCTCTCCCACACCGGCAGCACCTCCGCGCGCTCCAGCCCGAGGGCCGCGGCTCGGCACAGCTGCGTGGGAGTGTGAGGGACCTCCCTGAACCTGGCAACGAAGGATGACTCTTTCCACGTCTACACCTGAAAGGTTCTGGAGGCGGTGTGTGTCGGCTGAGTGCACGCTCGCCGTGCGCATCGTATGCACATGATCAGGCTCATCAAGCGGAGAAGCCGCCAGCCCGCATGCACGTGCAACACAGCTGCATTGGCATATGCGCTCTAGCAGAGGAAAAGGCAGCTCCGTGGCGTGTCGTCCTCCCGCGTGGCAAGCTTCCACCCCTGTGAGCATCTCATCATCGTCTTCTCTGTACGGCCGATCACTGGACCACCCGACAGGCAGCCCTGTCTTTCGAGTTCCTTGAGGGTTGCTGTTCTTGCGGCTGGTGCTGCTCCTCGGCGCGGAGAGGGCTGCCAGGATCTTCTTCGGCCCGTTAGTGCCTCCTCGCTGCCTAGTCCGCTCTTCATCCCTGAAGCCGTGCAAGATGGCGTCTGAGTTCGCCTGCTGCCGGACTCGGTGCACCCGGCATGCTTGGCCGTGGTGACCTCTGTCGGGGTGGTGGTGACTGGTGAAGTGATGCGCCTAAAACACTCGCTCCGTTGAGCTGGCGTGTTGTCTGCAGAAAGAGAGGGGAGGAGAGACTGCACGGAGCGAGAGGGGCGTGTGCGTGTGTGTGTGTGTGTGTGCATTGCAGCTGCCATGCTGTGCGAGCAGGGGAGAGGATAGACCCAAGAGGTTATGCAGGCAAGGAGGGGTTGGTGGGTTGTTGGATCATGAGACCGCAAACGCATCGAGGTCCTGCCCTCTGGGCCCCAAGGAGACGGTATGACACGTTTTCGCCGACGGCGGCCACTTGCCCAGTCCGTGCAAGGCCCAGCAGCGTGTGAGAGCGACCTCTGGCTTCTCGCCGCACCACCCCACAGGGATTCGGAGGCGCAACAGGGCGAACCACCGGAGGTGGGGGAGGGGCGAGGCGGGCGGTCGCGCTGGTCGTGTCTCTCTCTCTCCTCTCTCTGTCTTTGTACGACAAGCCCTCGTGCCATTCTGAGGCGCACCACGAAGACTTGCCCTGCATCTGCGTACGTATCTGCATTCTTAACGAGGACAGAAGATGAATAGGTAACGGCGCCATGGGGAGAGGGTGTACCGGGGCGGAGATGAGAATACACACGCACCGAGGAGATAGTGCTGGCGTGAGGACGCTGGCACTGATGCTGGCCAGGTCTTCTCCATGGGCGCACAAGAGGAAGAAAAAGGAAGGAAGGAAGGCGAGCGCAGGAACAGCCGGAAGGGAGGGCAGGGCGACAGGTTCGTGCTTGCGAACGCCGCTGCTTGTGAGTTTGCTTCACCTGTTCTAATGTCTGATGTGCGCACGCACACACGCGCGCGTGTGTGCGTGCGTGCGTCTTTATATGTGCTATCTTGTACTTCACGCCACTCTTTCTCTCTCTCCTTTTCTCGTCGGCTGCACGTGTCTGTGTGTGTGTGTGTGCAGAGGTGCGCACGCACGCAACCGGCACGGAGAACGCATCCACGTGTGTCGATCGAGAGCGAAGAAGAGTCGGGCAGTGTGGGTGGTGGTGGTGGTGGTGGTGGGGGGGGGACGACGCACTGAAGCGCTACTAAACAAAAAAGTGAAAGGAAAAGATCGGGACGCGAGGTGCGAAGGTGATATACAGCGGCAGCAGTAGCAGCAGCAGCAGGCAGCAGCAACGGAAGAGGACAGCTGGCAGATGCGCACCAACGCCCAGGCGACATCGAGCAACAACAACAAGGGAGACGTGCTCAGAGGCCAAAGGAGGAGGAGGGGGGAGGGGAGCACGTGCAATACATACATGACACAGAGAAGTAGAAAAGCAGAAACAAACACACACAAGAGAGAGAGAGAGCGAGAGATATACCCCCGTCTACAACACATCCACACGACATCAGCAGTTGTTTCATAGCAAAGATACCACAGAAGACACGATCGGTGTGTGTGTGTGTGAGAGAGAGCGAGAGCAATCACACACACACACACACACACACACACAGGAGCGAGTAACTGTGAAGAAACTAAAAGCAAAAACACAACAAACAAGCTAGTGAAGAGATCGAGATATCGAGTGTGTGTGTGGGTGTGTGGGTGTGTGACAGAGAGACAACCGTGGCGTAAAACGTGTTTCCTTCACGGCTCCTCCTGTACTGACAAGCGACAGCCAAAGTCTGGTGGAAGATAATGATAAATACAGATAGTTCTCTATCCCTCCTACGCACATGTATATATGTATATACATATATACATGTGCGTAGGAGGGATATGACCATGTTATTTACAATACATATATATATATATATATACATGCCTGCATGCAACCACGTCAAGGGCATGGGAGGTCAACAACGAAAAGAAAGAGGCCCGCGGTATATGTGTGTTTGGGGTGGGAGGAGGTAGAGAGAACGAGAACCGAGAGGGACACTACCCGCATGTAACACTGCGGAGCTCGGCGGATCGGATGCACCACGCGCACGACGGTGCGTTGCACCGCTGGATGGCGTACTGTGCTCGCGTTAGCGGTTCTCTTTCTCTCTCTTCGTCTCCGTCATACTCAGTCCCTGAGCAACACACATGCACACACACACCCACACGCACACACACACACACATACATCGACGCGGCTAATCATCCGCGAAGAGCTCTGCGATCGTCTGTGCGTACTGCGCATCGATGACGCGGCGCTTCAGCTTCTGGGCAGCTGTCAAGATCTCGTTCTCCGGGGTCCACTCGTCGTCGATCACGCGCACGCGCTTCACGCACTCGAAGGACGCGCGGTTCGAGGCGCGTGCCGTGTCGGCCATCGAAATCGCGGCCGCCTGCTGGAAGCGCTGGTCCTTCAGCAGGGCAGGGTACGTACCCTCGATACCGTGCTTCGCCGCGAAGCTCGTTGCACGCGCCTCGTCCGTCAGCGCCAGAGCCGTGATGTACGGCTTGTCCGGGTGCACGAGGACGCACACGCCGTTTGGCTGCAGCAGTTCGTTGCTAGAGTAGACCGCCTCGAGCGCCTCCAGCGCGATGTACTCGCCCAGGCAGTTCTTCGCCAGCGCCTTGACGCGGCCGACAATACGCATCTTGCCGTCCGCGGTAAAGCTGCCAACGTCGCCGGTGTGGAACCAGCCATCCTCGTCCAGCACCTCGCGCGTCAGCTCCGGCTGCTTGTAGTAGCCCTTGAACAGGTACGGCCCGCGTGACAGCATCTCGCCGCGCGGCTCGGGCGTGTCCGTGTGCTTGTACTCGTCAATGTCGAGCAGCTTGATCTCCTGGCCAGGCTCCATCAAGCCCGTCACGTTCGTCTCCGTGTCACCGGGGATCTGAATCGCCCCGACGCAGATCGTCTCCGTGAGCCCGTAGCCAATCACCACGCGGCCAAAGACCACGTTCACAAATTCATGCGTCGCGGCGGACAGCGGGCCGCCGCCGCTGAGCATGATCCGTAGGCGGCTGCCGAGCACGGCACGCGGCGCCGCGAACACCTTCTCGTTCCAGAACGGCGTGTCCTTGCCCTCCTTCATCGCCGCCAGCCGGCTCTGGTAGGCGTGGTCGAACACCTGTCGCTTGAGCGTGCCCACCGGCGGCAGCTTCGCCTCGACGGCCTTCTTGAGCGTGTCGAAGATGCGCGGTACGCCGGCGAGCATGGACGGGTTGAACGTAAGCAGGTCGCCGTGCGGCCGTGCCGTGGTGTCCGTCAGCGTGCGCGGCGTGCCGAAGCCGATAAAGGCACCGCGGAAGATGAACAGGTTTGTGATGGTGAACTCCATGATGTGCGCCATGGGCAGGTAGGAGAGGTACACGTCGTCGGGGCGCGGCTGGCCGAGCAGGTCGATCACGCGCGGCTCGAGGGTGTGCAGGCCAGCAGCCAACGTGCGGTGCGTGTGCATGACGCCCTTCGGGTCACCGGTCGTGCCGCTCGTGTACATGATCAATGCCAGGTCGTCGTCGTTCAACGGCCCCGTGCCCTTCGCCGCACCACCCTCGAGGTGTGCCGCGCCGATCATCTCCACCTGCTTGAAGCTCACCACCTGCACGCCGTGCGTGTCGAGCGACGCGGGCAGGGCGCCGACGTGGATGATCGGCACCTGCGGCATGACCCCGTTCTTCATCAGCTTCAGCACATTCGCCACATTCACCGACCCGCACAGAATCGCCTGGCTCTCCGTCTCGTGCAGCGCGTGCGCCAGGGCCGCCTCGCCGAGGTTGGCGTAGACGGTGGCGGCGACGGCGCTGCAGGACCAGATGCCGTAGATGCCGATCAGCCACTCGACGCACGTGTCGAGGTAGATTGAAACGTTTCCGTTGGCGGTGACGCCGAGGGCGGCCAGGCCGGCGCCGAAGTGGAAGATGCGCTCCTCCATTTCTGAGTAGGTGACGTGCACCACCTCGTCGAAGTGTGTGATGCTCATGAGCCGCTCCTTCTTCGCTGGCTCGCTCGTGCTGCCGCTTGACTTCGACGGCGCCGGCTCCTTTGTGACGCACTTCACGGGGCGGTAGCCAAGCACGCGCTGGTCCGTGCGCTCCGCGCAGTGACGCATCAGCGTGGTGTAAAAGGTGGGCCTCGCCGCGGCCGCCGCGAGGATGGCTTCGTGTTGCTCCGCTGTCACTCCAGCGATGCGGTAGATGGCTGAGGCGTGCTCGCTCTCCGTGCCGGGCACGCGTTGCACAAAATTGCCACCGCACTGGGCACGCCGGCGCTCGAGCGCCTCGGCGCGCGGGTCGGGCATCACTTGCGCCGCGTTGCGCTTCGCCATCACAGAGACCACGCACCCGCCCATCGCCGCGAGTAAGGGGATGATCGTGTGAAAAGAAAAAAAACCTATCGACGTAGCTCGCTCCTGAGAGAGAGAGAGAGACTGGGAGGATGGCGCTTCAGCGACTCACGCGGGGTGTACCGGCGTGCGTGTTCTGCGTTTGGTTTTTGAGGCGAGGGAGGGAGGAATGTGTGTGTGTGTGTGTGTGTGTTGCTGCTTTCTGTGTGGTGCAGCCGCGTCGTGCGCGCGCATGTTTGATGCGTGTGTCAGACGAAGCGAGAGAGAGAGAGAGAGGGGGAGGGATGAAAGAGGGAGGGGGGGGCGGGGAAGAGAGCATGTGAGTCACGGGCAAGCGATGATGGCCAGAGGGACGAGGACGTGGTGAAGTATGCGGTGGTATATCGGCACATGCATGCACATTCTGACTTCTTGGATGGAGACGGAAGGAGAGCGGCTGATGACGCCGCGCTCGCTCTGTGTGTATGTGTGTCCAGGCGAAGGTGCTCACATCCGCCCTCCATTCCTGGTGGAATCGACGAGCGACGGGAAGTGCCCGGGTGGGGTGGGGTGGTGGTGGTGGTGGTGGTGTGTGTGTGTGTGTGGGGGGGGGGCAGTCACCGCAGCTAACAACCGCGACTGCTGCTGCTACTTTCGGTAGAGCTTCCTGTAAGACCACCGTACGCAAGCCGATGCCGACCCCTTCCCCTTGGCCGCCCCCCGTCGGCTTCTGCGGCTGTAAAGAACTGAGAAAGAGAGGGGAAGAAGGATACGAAGTCGTTGTCGCAGTGTGGTGTGGTGTTCGAGTGGGGCGGGTGTCGGCGGAGACATGGCCACAGATCATAATGAGCTTCGTCGTGCCGGTCCACATCGTCGTCAGCCCTCCACTGCCCTTGTTCTCTCTCGCTCTGTTCCGCTTCGCATGCCGCACGACTGCACGGTGAGCAGTACCCTTCCCTTCGCTTGTTTGACCGTGGCAGCCGATCTCGCTCCTCCATCGTCCAGTGATCGCTGACGCGCCGCACACCACCTATGGCGTGCCGCCCCTCCGCTACCTTGGCGGTGTCGTGCTGCCGCGCGAACACCATCGCCTTGCTCTCCGTCGTGCACGCGATGGCACAGACGTAGTACTTGGCAGAGTGGACAACGACGCACACGCCGTTCGGCACGCACAGGCTCACCTGTGCGTACAGGGACTCCAGGCTCTCCATCGGGATGTACTCACCTAGGGCGTTCTTGGCCAGTGACTTGATGCGGCTAACGATGCGCAGTCGACCGCGGGCATCAAGCCGTACGTGTGCATGACGCCCTCCGGCCCTTCAGCTGTTGAATGGATCTATGCACGCTATGTGTGCTCGGAGGACAAGCAGCTTACTGCACGTCCACCATGACGGCGACGATGTCCAGCGGCCAACGTCCGTGACCTCCCTTTCCCCCCCCCTCCCCGAGCGTAGCAGCAGAAGAGGAAGCATGCGAATTAGCTCAACACAGGCGCGCGAGCGACAGCGGCGATCGCGGATGTACGAGGTGCAACGGACCGGCTTTGGGGAAGCGGGTGTGAGGCAACGGAGAGCAGGCACCGTTGTGACGGTGATGGCGGTAGTGGCAGCAATGATGTTCAGTATATGCGGTACGGATATCGTTGTGTGGTGTGTGTGTGGGGGGGGGAGGGGAGGGGAGGGGCCTAGGTGTTGCTCGAATGGACGATCCAAGCGTTATCATGTGCTGAGGGTGGGAGTGAGGGTGGGGAGGCAGGCGCAGGCGGAGAGAAATGAATACACGAACGCGATGAGCCACAGCAACGGCAATAGAAGAGGGTAGAGCACCCGTGTCCAGCACGCATGTGCGTCTGTGATAGTGTCCAGCGCACGTCTGGCGTTGCCGCCTGTGGCTCGAGAGGAGGGTGCTTGCTGTCAAAGTGGGTGGTGGTGGTGGTGCCGTTCAGCTTGCCTGGACCACGTATGCGCCACCAACGCACTTGTGGCAGCACCATCGAGGGGACTCACAGGTCCCTACGTGGTTCTCCATCACGTGCCGCAGCTCGCCCGCAGAGGGGGGGGGTGCACTTTTCTACCCCCTTCCTCTCAGGAGCAACCACGCTTGCCACTGCCATCACGAGACACGCCCACGCGGGCCAGCATCCGTCACCCTCCGGCCGACACCCCTTGCCAATGAACGCCGCACGTCCTTCGTGTTGGCTTCCGTTGTCCAACGGTGTCGTGCGCCCTCCCCCCCTCCCTCCTCTCTTGTCGAGGCGATGGACTGGCGCGGGAGGAAGGGGTGGGGGAGGGGCGGGGCGAGCCGAGCGGAGCGCCAGGGGATGGTGCAGAGACGTCGAGCGGAGGCGTGTTATGCGCCCCCCCCCCTCCTCCTCTCCCTCCTTCCTGTGGCGTCACCTTCACCGCTCTCCTCTGCTTCTCCATCGTTGTCCTGCAGCGTCCACCGGCGTCTGGCTGTCGGCGCCCTTCTCCCCCTTTCACCCTTTCGATTTTGAACGCCTTCGTGTCAGTTTCGTGTGGTGGATGGATGGACGGCGTCGCGCGGGGTTTCGCGTGCCACAGTGCGTTGGCTTCTGTCCGCGGCCGCCACGACCAGCCGCCACGAACGCACCCGAGCTGCGCTCCCACCTCATTACGACAGCCGCACCCCACAGAGAAAACGGGCGCGCGCCCGAGAGAGAGAGAGAGAGAGAGAGCAGGCAAGCAGGCAGGCTGCATCAGGCACAGGTATGCGTGG